>NC_040012.1:5010740-5143991 GCF_000972845.2 Larimichthys crocea
TTTTGATAACAAGGTGACACAAGGAGGTGCAAAAGAAAAGGGAAAACGGACACGGGCACCAAAGTGACGAACAGGGAAGAAACAAGAAGAAGCAGAACACAGATCAAATGAGAATAAAGTTAAAAGGGGAAATTTAAAAGACAATCATCGAATCGAGCTGAATTTTAGGAGATCTATCTAGATCTACATCTATCTATCTATCTATCTATCTATCTATCTATCTATCTATCTATCTATCTAGATTATCCTTATCTTTTCTTAGATATATACTTTTACTTGTACATATTATATATTTCATGTGTATTGCTGTTTGTTTGTTTAACTCTACAAGTATCTAATCATATCTCTCTATCTTGTATTTTATATTTCATTGTGTATTGCTGTTTGCATGAGGCATGCTGTTTGTCCTGCACATATGGCAATAGTGTTGACAATAAAGTTGACTTGACTTGACTAAAAACTAAAGAAAATCACCATTAAAATAGAACTAGGATCAATCACAAGCAGTAGATACTAAAAATACAATAACAATAATAAAAATAATAACAATATGATACAAAAACTGATTACTAAGCTAAACCGAATAATACTGAATGTAATATTTTTAATATTTAATCACTACACAGGATTTCTGACCGTGGCCAAATCCAACCAACCATTGGGGAACTTTTCTGCTAAGAAGTCTGTTTTTTTTAACAAATGAAAAAAAACCCTCAGCTACCACGTCTTTTGTTAAATGTCCTCTTTATTGTGTCCTTTGATGGCATTAAAGTGGCGTTTGTATTTTAATATTTTTCGAGTGAGAAGATTACTTTAACAGACGACCAAAATAAAATCAAATGTTTAAGGGGAATTTATTGGCCAATAAAGAAATTATTGCCATGTGTATTTAATTCATATAGAGTGCATTTCATTGTAGGGTTCATTGCAGGTCATAAGGCAATCATACCGGTCTATTTAATCAAACATTTCCCACAAGGGCAGGTGCTTTGACCTCACCTTTTCTGCTCTCATGGAAATAGAGCATCATCTAGTGGACAACACTAAGCAGCACACCATGAGAACAGCGTATGTGTCACCCAGAGCTATCCTTATAGTTTCTTTGAACATGTCATGCATTTGGGCAAGTTTTGAGTACTTTGTGGGGAAAGAGTCCTCTGTGTGAACAGCTGTCGATGCAGTATTAAAGCATTGATAGCACGTCAGCTACTCCTTCTGTCTGCTGTCAGATAACAAACAGGAGCAGACTATTCAGGTATTGTTTATAGGACCTAATAATAATTTGGCAAAGCTGGACCAACAGGCAAGGCGTGCAACTATAAATCATAAACAAGCACATTTATTCAAGCACTGCACTTCAGTACAAACTGAGGCACTTGATTAGAGTAGTCTCTTTTCATGCTACATTTTACTTCTCCTCAATTTGATGACTTACTGTTATTTTATAAATTAACATTCTTTCATAAAAGACCTACAAGGCTATGAATTATTATGTTTCATTGTCACTTAAAGCACTCTAAATACAAGTAGAGCAGAAATAATTCAGACTTTGATCAATTAGATTAGATTAGTATTTTTAATGCAAAACATTTCACGGTTTCAGCTTTTTAAATGTGATTTATTGCTTTTTACTTTTAATCACTTTAATTAATGTCTGATCATTTTGAACATCTACCACTGAGACTACTATCTATATTATATTTATATAAATTAATATGTGTAATAAGTGCAGGGCTTGAATAAAATTAGTTTATGATTTTAGTTGCACGCCTTGTCCTGTTGGTCCGCTTTGCCAATATGTATTATTAGGTCTATAAACAATACTCTGAATGCTTTCTATGACCCCATAACAAAAAGGCCATCCAAAAACTCACTGAGTGACAATAACAAGAATAATTTTTTAAGTGAAGGTCTCTAGAGATACTTTATGATGTGTAAGTCATTTGATATGTGTTATCATAATTATGAGAATTTGACATAGAAAGTCACTTTAGAATTGTTCTATAAGTGAATCAACATTATTATATTGTTGTTATTTCTTATTATTATTGTCATTATTATCATTAGTATTTATTATTGATATTATATTTTTATTATTATTAGTAGTAGTAGTAGTGTAGTATTGTTGTCATTAGTATTAATATTAATATTATTATTGTATTATTATTGTTTTATATTATTATTATTATTATTGTATATTATTAGTCATTATTATATTTTATAGTATTGTCATTATTATTATTATTTTTTTATTATTATTATTATTATTATTATTATATTGATATTATTATTCTTATCTCTATTATTATTAAGTGTCCTTGTCCCTTTTCTGTGTTTTATTTTATTCCATTGTATTTTTATTGTATTTAATATACCTGAAAGTATTTTCTGGTTTATTCCTCTCACAGCTGCATTAACTTTATTCTAAGCTCGCGGTGCTCGGTTTGTTTTCAGACATATTTTGTCCTACAGTCAGCGCCGTATATCTGTCTGTCACATGACCAGCAGCGTTTCCTGTTCTATTGTATTACACTTCCATGTTTTCCAGCTCAAACTGCTGCTGTCATGTAAACTCCAGCGGGCTGAAAAACACAGTGACCGCGTGACTCTCCCCCCGCACAGAAAGTCAGACCGACGCCCCCGCCGGGTCGACCACAGCCGGACTCGAGGCGCTTTAGATCCCGGGAGCTGGATGCAAGATGGCCAACTGTGTGGCTTTCCAGAGCAAGTTAACCTCGATCATGGAGATGCTGGGCAAGGCTGCCGTGGTGGGATCAGCAAGCTGTGGGAGGACGGCTTCACGCTCGTACAGGCCGAGCTGCGCCGCAGGGGACGGAGATCGAGGCGCTATGGAAGCTGATGCTGATGGAAAGCGAGCGCGTAAAGGGCATGTCTTCATCATCTTCCTCCAAGAGGGGCCGCAGAGCAAGCTGCTGCCCTCGCCGGTGATGGTAAGAATAACTCACAGGAGTCAGCAATAAAGATTTTGTTTTATTCATAGGAAGATCATTTGTTTGTCAAAATCACTTTATGTGCCAGGACATACAGAGAACTGAAATGTTTCCATCATATCTCTGCAACGCCATACACATGAAATATAAAATATACATAGATTTTATTTCACCTTTTAACAATTTATATTTGATATGTGTTTATGATTGATTAAAAGAAAGTTCATGCATAATTATTATTGGTTATTAAATTAAATTTTGGTGAAAGTAGATATGAAAAAATTTTAAATTCTGTATTTATTCCGTTGCAAATAAGTCAGTTTTTGTTCATATATTGCGAGGGCCCGACCATCGCTGCTTGCAGCTTTAATTATTATTATTATTGTTGTATTTATTTAGTATCTACTGCTTGTGATTGATCCTAGTTCTTATTTTAATGGTGATTTTCTTTAGTTTTTAGTCAAGTCAAGTCAACTTTATTGTCAACACTGCCATATGTGCAGGACAAACAGCATGCCTCATGCAAACAGCAATACACATGACATATAGAATACAGATAGATAGATAGATAGATAGATAGATAGATAGATAGATAGATAGATAGATAGAAGACCCCTGATTTGGTTAATTTTATTTTGAAATACTTTAAAAAAACGTAAAAGTATATCTAAGAAAATAAAAGGCAAATCTAAAAATATATATATAAACCGTATAAATATGGCAAATATAGCGGTTTAAACAGAACAGTGAGATCTGTCAAAAATAAAAGATGTGTACAGTGTAAACTTTTAGTTTGTTTGTTGAATGGTGTACAGCAATTGACTGTACAATTACAATTGTACACTATACTATCACATATGTCAAAGAAAAGTAGAAATAGAATAGCCACTATAGCCTTTCTAATGTTTTATGACGTATAACTTATATTCCTCTCCGCTGCATCAATTAGAGCTAAAATAATTACTCATAATAATAGTTAACTAAGAGGAAAAATAAGTGACAAGTTTAAAACTGAATCAGTCACCTTTTTAACTGAACATGCAAAAAAAAAAAATTCTGGTTCCAGCTGCAAATCCTCAATATTTTACAAGCTCATATTAAAAAATGATCGGCGTTCTCGCTTGTTTTTCTGTTAAATAACATTTATTTTCATTAGCAGTTTATCTGACCCTTTTTTCTTGATAAAAAAATGAAATAATGTCAGGAAATTGTGAAAAACTGTTCAAGGTGACGCCTTCTAACCAACAATGCAACATCCAGAGATATCCACTTTACTGTTACATACAACAAATCCTCACATTATATCGAAGCTCAAATCAAAAAGATGATTGGCATTTCTGATTCATCGTTAAATTGTTTCAGCTCTACACAAGCCGGTTCAAAACGTCTGCTAATGTTTTAGAGAGAGCTATAAAAAAATACTTTCAGTGAGGTCGATCCAAATTTAGATTTGATGATTATTCGCTGACTGCATCTGAACAACATTTTCAAGCATTCAGTGCTGAAATACGAGTCGTTGGGTTTTGGACTTGAGTCAAAACAAACATCACAGGCTTTATGAATCTGAGTGTTTTAATTGTCGTTGAGGCTCTACGAGCATCCACAGTTTGTTGTGTTTGGCATGTGTCACAGACATTTCGGCTCTCTTGTACCGGTTCATCTTGTTCTGTGTTGTTGTTTGAAAGCTTTGAAACCTCACTGACTCACTTGTGTACCAGGCGTTGTCAATCACAGGGTGAATAAAGGTTAATAAAGTGCACCTGCTCTGTCGTTTCAGGCCCGATAATAGACTCAGTCCAGACTTTGTCTTCTGACCAGAGCATGAGAGAGAAGGCGGACACCTCGGCCAGTCACAGAACACCACCACCACCTCCACCTCCTCCTCCGCAGACGGAGGAGAAACAGTGCGAGCAGCTCAAGTACGACCACTGTGAAAGTGACGGCAGAGACGACGACGACGACGACGATCTGATAGTGAAGCTGGAAGACGAGGACGACGTCCAGATTGTGGAGCAGATCGTGGACTCCGATCACAGCGTTAACGATGGAGCAGGTCACCATGAGATGGAGCTGAACCAACTCCAACCTGCCGAGGCGATGGAGGAACAAGAGAGCCAGCACTGGTCGTCGGTTTCAGTTGGAGACAGCGACACCGCCGACGACTCGGACTGCTTCTTCGAACCGAAGCAGCCGTCACAAAACCTGGACTCGGAAATCCTGCTCATTCAGAACGCTTTGGACTTTTTCGATAACACGGCAGAGACGGCGTACTCGGACAGGTTCATGAGGGATAACGGACAAGGTGCGTCAAGCAAATCAAGGGCTCCTGTGACTTTTAGCCACGCTCAGCCAAGTCAGCCTTTAGAAGCAATAAACCCACCAGAGAGAGGAGTGTCCATCAGATTCCTCACGGAGAAACAACCACAGACTAAAAACGCGTCCGATTTCAACCCGGACAGCAGATTCTTTCTCTTGAACGACCCCGAGTTGCACAAAACCATAGCGAGCCGCCGCATAAAGGAGAAATGGTTCATCTGCCCGTTCTGCGGCAAGAGCTTCGATCGCGTCAGCCACCTGGAGATCCACCAGCGGATCCACACGGGGGAGAAACCGTACACGTGCGACACGTGCGGCAAGTGTTTTTCTCAGAGGAGTAACCTTCGCACTCACCAGCGGACTCACAAAGAGGCTCTAACCCAAAATGCTGTTTGATTCAATAGATTTTTTGAAGAGTGAGGAAAAAGTTAGAAATATCTATCTGACGTCTAGATTCATTAACAAATTCTCTTTGTATTTTGATATTTTCTGAAAAGTGTGTATGTAGCCGACTGATTTTACTGTGCACTCCTGTTGGGTTTTTTTTTTTGGATATTATAACTTTGACATAGCTTTGATTGTAAGGACTAATTTTGGTACTTGTGTACTGTTTGTAACTCCAGCCAGTGAAGAGATTTTTATGTAGGGACTTCCAGCTGAATATTGACTTCTACAGGTTACATATACACACACGTGTTGGTGTTTTTTAATATTTGGCTGGTTGATGTGAGTCACTGTGGATCAGAAAGGGTTGGAGAGCAAACCTCTGGCGTGTGATCCTCGGATATCTCTCAGCGTTACCATTACCCCATCCATCGTCCATGATCGAGCAGAGCATCTAAACACATTTAAAACATGCATTTCCTCGACCTGATGGGAAGACGACCACAACACTTAAGAGGAGAAGGAGCCTGAACGCACACTAAAATATGGCATAACGCAACAGTAGGTCATGACTCACAATGACCTGATGACCTAGTTGTTGCGTTGTCTTGGTAACGCTCTTCCTTTTGTAAAGGAAAGTCACGTACATCTAAAGTTAAACAGGAAACAACGCTGAGCACTGTAATAATTCAAACTTGCGTCATTGAGGTAGTTTGGTAACATCAGAAGAAAATAAACTTCTTGCAACACTCGTATCTTTTTCGGTAACTCACTCTAGGGCTTTTCCTAGAGTGAGTCACACCCGAGGTGCTGCATGGCATGCTGGGAGATGTAGGTCTTCTCAAAGGTGCAGAAGTTACAAGATACTACTCGTTATCTGTTCGGTAGATATGAAGCTGACGCTAACTGGCTGCTGGCTGGCTTCTTATCTCACTGAAAAGGCAAAAAAAGAAATAATAAAAGGTGGGTGAGAGTTTCCCAGATTTAATATAGAGAATCTCTGAGATTACTGAACTCGTCACACAGAGTGAGACCAGCCACCCTGTGATAATGTGCTTTTTTTTTCTTAAGTAAACCAGGAAATCACTACAGCCCGACACAATGTTACATTACTGCTGCAGCTGTGATTAATGACGCCCTTTAACCTCACGCGGGAGCTGAACCAAGCTTAAATGTCCCAGGTTATTATAATAATAACAATGATAATAATAAAGAACAGTGACTTTGTTTTTATGCTGTACTTTTATGAATAAACATTTTAACATTTTACATTGTCAGTTTTCTTTTCCAACACTCCGTGGATATAAAACATATATTTACAACATATACACAACCCGTTGTGCGTCTATACAGTTTTGTGCAGCCTGTACACTGCTGTGCTCTGTCACGTTGATGTAGATACGGTTAAGTTTGCTGCGTTTATCCATGAACATCCACCAGTTTGAAGACTTTGTCCGCGTCCATCAGAACCGCAGGCCTTTTTTTTTTTTTTTTTGACCTTTTCGGAGTTTCAGGTAGCTTTTAATTACAACATCATAAACACACAGTAACGCCTTATATCTCTGCCTTACATATACATATATAATACATACATACATACACTAACTCCTTATACACAGGTGCATCTTATTTCACAGCTGGAAATATTATTGAAGCTTTCTTAAAGGTTGGGGTGTAAACAAATCTCAGTTCGCAGGATTTATCGAGACCTTCCTGTTGTGAATTTAAACGTGTGTCCAGCTGTAAAGCAGGCATTGTTAAGTCTTACAGGTTATACGGTAAACATTGTGTAACAGGAGCCTTTGCACGTCGAAGGAGAAAGATGGCGAGGGTCTTCTAGTTCTCCATCTTCAAACTAATTAGGATCAAACACTTCCAAATTACGGGGGGCACCCCGGTGGCCGTGAACCGCAACATCCCTGGTTTGTGCCCAGGCTGGAGACCCCATGCTGCCCGTGACATTCACCAACTCTCTCTCATCTCATCTCCTGTTGTGTTCCCACTGTCAGCTTTTAATAAAAGGCATAAACGTGCCTGCAAAAATATTCCAAAAAAAAAAAAAACATCCCAGATTATTACAGGGTTAGGATAAAAGATCAAAAACTCCAAGGGAAAAAAATAATAAAATTTTTTGGATCGTTCTTCGGGGGCTAATTACACGCTGCAGCCACTGTGTACAAAACAAACATCCCATTACAAAGAATGAGGTCATTTTCAATGCAGCAATGCAGACCGGCTTTCTCTCTTCTCTCGTGCGGGTGAGAGTCCTCGTGTGGTCTAGATGATCTGTCCTCTGGGGTGCAGCAGAATGCCGTTGGAGTGTGGCCTGGGCCTGAGGATCCCGTTACTGTAATAGAAGTGGTGGTTGAGCGCCTCCGATATCTGGTAGCTGCTGTCTTCGTCATCCTCGTGTCCCTCCTCGGCTACCGACGGCGGCGAGTCTCGCTGCCTGAGGTCTGGGTCTCTGGCTTCCTCCTGCTGGACCTTCACGGGAACCAGGGAAGAGGGCAGACCTGAGTCCTGGTAGAGTGAAAATTTACTGATTACTAGTTTTCTGATTAAAAAAAAAGATGCTGAATGTAGATAAAGGTGTTTTCCACAGACTACTTAGGGCCTTTTTATTGTCAGTACTCTTTTGTTTGTCGTCCCTCTCTGTCTCTATAACAGTGACGATGCAATTTCAGCAAATTAAACATGATACCGTGACACATTGCAAGCGAAACTAAATGCATTTCAGCCTAATCTCCCAGCTGTATGTCTCATACCAGTGACATGTTGCTGCTCTTCAGGTATGACTCCACCCTCCTCCTGCGCTCCTCGCTCTCTCTGTCCATGTCTGCTCCTCTCAGGCTCTCTCTGCCGTCGTGCCACACCACGGGACGTCCCAGTTCGTCCACCTCTACTCCTCCGCCAGGCCCCCATTTACCACCCAGTGTGGACTGGCTGCCTTTGTAGATGGGTCTTTCCTGCAGGCGGGGAGGTGACCAAAACAGTCACAACACTGATGACAACGGTTTGTTTATAGGACAACAACTATGCAAAGTGACTGTAATTATTCTTTTCTTCTAGTATAAAGTAATTCATGTTATAATGGAGGAGAGAAAGAGGGTGTAGCATCTACTACAGATGTTTATGTCTTGTCTTTTTTGGGACTTAATGTCACTATTGACTAAATTATTTAAGTTCTGTTCATTGAAATCACCCAAACCACACTGGAGTGATTTCTGTGTGTGATTGTCACATTAGTTGTGATGCAACTAACTCATTATTTTCATGATTAATCAATTACTTAATCATTTCCAGACTACAGTTACCTTTATAGTCTCTAAAATGTCAGAAAATAGTTGAAAATGTCTATCACGGTTTACCAAAACTTAAGGATGACACCTTATTTAATTATTCTATTTTATTTTTAAATCGTATAAAACAGAGAAAATACCACAATTTCATATCTCAGAAGCTAGAATCAGCTGTTTTGTGACACTTTTGCTTGATTAATGGCAAGTAAAGAGTTATTGTTGATTAATACACTGGTGCTCAGACTTTTTCTGGCATAAATCCATTTAACTGGTAACAACATCCAGGGAAACTAGTGGTAAAAAGAGCATAGTTAAGTTCTATGAATGGCAACATGAATTGCATGTTTTTCTGTTGCATAAATGAGTTAAATTTTGTCCAAACTGTGATTTTGTACACATAAAAGACACGAGGATCTCCCACTGAAGTGACAGTGAACTCATATTTTAGATTTGACTCATGTAATTACTCAGTGAGCGTCATCTATCATCAATTTGTCCTCCCTGTACATGTCATTATGTCATTTTTTTACTTAATAAACTTTAATAAATCTGATAGTCTTACATGAATACTCATGTTTTTTTATGTAATCAAATCAATCAAACTCTTCCACTCAACATTTGTCATGTTTAAACGTGCCCCCCTCTCGCTCAGTTTTCTCCCAGTGATAAACTCACCAGAGACATCTCGCTGTTTTTCAGTCGGCTGTCGACTCTCAGCAGCGCGTAATCTTCAGACTGGGGGGAAAAAACAAACAGAGAAAGTGATAGAAAGTTAGCGAACACGAACACAAAAGATGAATAAAATGAATCACCTGGAATAGGATATTAATAGTAAGTATGTATGAACACTGCATGCCATTTGTTTGAAGCTGCAGCAGCCTGTAATCATCGGCCTCCACAGCAGACATAGCTGCTGACTTTGCCAGCGGCTCCACCCCGGCTACGCCCGGCAGGGGCGGGTGTGCCGACCTGGTTTCTCTCAACCCTGCAGGTTATTGTTCTCAGCAGTGAGTGTGTGTGTTTGTGTGTGTTTGTACCTGCACTCTGGGGTCTGAACTGACAGAGTTCAGTCTCCTGAAGGAGGCTTGTCTGGAGAAACTGTTAATTTCCTCCCTGGGAGAAAAAAAAAAAAAAAAAAGACAGCACATTTGAAGGATTTAGTGTCTGAAAATGTAATTTCAGAAAACAGGTCATAGTCTGCAAACAGTTTAAATAGCAGTTTACTAGATTTACAGTCGTAATCAGAGATGGGGCAATAAATAAAAGTCTTTTTTTTTTTAAGAAAATCTGGGTCATCTTACGTTTTTTCGCTGAGCTCCATCTCCAGTTTTTTGTTCTTGTGTCGATGGTAGCGGTTGACAAGCAGCACCACAATGACCAGGATCATGACCAAAGCTCCGGCTGAAGCGCCAATAATGATGAGCAACTGGTTGTCAATGGGGGACCCACGCACTTGTGGACTGTCTTCTGTAGGAAGGATGATAAAAACAAGTGATTTAATCAGGAATCAAGAACTAGAACCTTCATGCCTTCTTTCTGTCACAAGGGGGCAGCAAATTTGCAAAATTGGAACTTGCTCTTGACCGTCAACAAAGCTGAAATTCTTTGCATTTACCTGTTACCTCCAGTGTAAAATCTGCTTTTGCGACCCCAACGTTGTTCCTGACCACACACTCGTAGACCCCACTGTCATTCCTGCGAACGGGCCGCCCAAAAACAAGCTTTTCTCCAACCACAGACGTCCCACCTGGCAGAGCTCCTCCTCTCCTGTGAACAATCAAGAGTGGGAAACGCCATCTTTAATTGACAATGATGTGTCACGGAGGTGAAGTGATGGATAAATCACGCAGAAACCAATGACTCACTGCTTGAAACAATAGCTGTGACTCAGAAACAAAACGAGTACGACGCGAACCCACATTCCAGTTTTAAAGTATTCCTGTTGACGTGTGAAACACGCAGAAAAATCTGAAGACATCTGATCTAAAAAACCAACAGCGTAAAATGCAGAAAGCTGCTTTGCGTTACGGAAATTATTCGCCTGAACAAACACTGCACAGGATCAGGTTCACCTGAGTGTAACCACCAATTCACGTGCACCTGAACCAAAACCTGCAAGGCTTACAAGTGGCACCCATTGATCTGAACAGGCCGGATAAATACTAGGTTTGAGAGGATTGAAGTCCACCTACTGAGTCCCACACTACAGGCCACATAATGGAAAACCAGTTTCTGATCAAGTCCACTGAGAGGGGTCATGTTGCCCCCGGGTTTCACTGTGTGCCGTGGCAGCTATTTAAAAAATCAACCTCCCTCCCACCCAAAGTGGGGGCCAGCTCAGGTTTCTTTTCTCAAAACCCCACCTAGCTTCTCTAAACAGTCCTTTATAATGGAGTCACGGGTGGAGATTGCATCTGACACGGAGCAGATGGTTGAAAACGATAGCGATAAGGGGCGAGCAATCCACCTCCAGCAGCCAAGAAAAGATTCTGGATTCGAGGCTGCGCTAGCTGTTTCCACCTGTTTTCAGTCTTTGTGCTAAGCTAAGATAATCAACCTTCTCGTCTTAACCATCAACAAAAAAGTAAATCAGTGCATTTCCCAACACGATGAAGCATCTCTGCCTCTGTGTGTGCTTGTCCACATCAGTCGAACACGCCGAAGGGTCTGTGTTGGTTTTTGAAAAAAAGGTTTAATCCAGAATAATCTTAATATTTCAAGATTGTCTCAGGGCTGATTTTTTATTTTTTTCCACTCAGCACACACAACATTCGATCATTGTGTGTTCAGTCGTAGCTGTAATGGCTGGTGCAGTGTCTCTAATTAAAGCACAGACCCTGTGTTTTACCAGGCATTAGAGTGATATTTAAAGCATGGCTCTATGATTAAGTGCTTAGCAAGTGTCTCCTGCTCTTCCTTCTGTCGCTTACTCCCTCCCTCGTGTGAAAATATCCTCACTCACTCTTTTTTTTCTTTTTTAACCCCAAATTCGAATTGCGCAACGCGACACCATAGCTTTTCATCCCGCGATGAATTGAAGCCAGCCCCAAAGGAAAGGCGCCCTCCTTCAGACCCAAGCACACTTCTTTGTTGTTCACGAGCGTGTAATCCGTGTATACGTGTTGGCGGTGGCTTATGTATGTTTTGACACACATTCCTGTGCCATGTAAAGAGCTATTTAGCAGCGCAGATAGTATTATGGTGGGGTGAATTAACGTGTAATTGTCAGATTCTTGCTGGCAGCCAGA
This sequence comes from Larimichthys crocea, assembly GCF_000972845.2. Taxonomy (NCBI): domain Eukaryota; kingdom Metazoa; phylum Chordata; class Actinopteri; family Sciaenidae; genus Larimichthys; species Larimichthys crocea. The sequence continues at coordinate 5,022,939 of NC_040012.1, forward strand.
CAGACAGAGTTAAAAGTGTAGATGAGCCAGCAGACGGGCTGAGGATGACGCTACCATGTCCAGGTGATGTTCTCAGGTTTGGGGTATCCTCCGCTTTTGCAGAGCAGCTCGGCTTTCTCCAAACCCACGAACCACTTTCCGTTATCGGTGGAGATGGTGGCATCTGGGGGGTCTGACACAGAAACAGGACAAGCAGATATGAGGCACTGTGACACGAAGATGTTTACTGGTGTACATGCGTGGCAGAGCAAAGAGAAAGACTCGTATTTCAGGAACTTTATCAGCAGAGATCATTTGGAGTAACGTGCTCACACAAACGCACACACACACACACAAAACAAACAAGGATGTTTTTTGTCTTTATTTGCCTAAAGAGGAAGTTGCCTCAGAATTAACACCTATTTCAACACTGCTTCACGTTGCCACTCTGATAAAGTCTGAGTGTCACAAATGTGTTACAAAAACTGTGTTTTGAGTCCTTAATAAGTCGGTTTGCCCCAAATTTAATAAAGTTTTAACAGCAACAGTGCATTAAACTCATGGAAACTATGAGTTACTTCACAATAAACTCTTAACAGGGGTGTTCTGGTCCAGTTTGTTATCCCAGTCAGATTTCTGAGTCGAATGTTTTGCATGTTTGCTGACGACAGCAGAGTGTTAACATCTAAATGTAACAATCAGAGGCAGGTATCTGATCTGATGTCTGTCTTCTGGTCTGCACTGCCAAGCGGATATTTTCCTGCTCAGGCAATGTGACATCTGTCAGATTCAAGTACAGTACATGTGTGGTCAGGAAAGTTTAAAAAAAAAAAGTTGATTTGATGCACAATTATTTTTATTTTTCTGTATTTTTTTTAATCTTCGAGCTTGCAGAGAATATATAAAGTCACAAGTAATTTGCATTAAAGTCAGATCTCTGTCAAATTAAGGCTAAAGTCATCAGTTCATGATCTGAATCAAATCCTCTGGATGTCATTTAGCTGGTTTAGGTGCTTTCTCTCTGACCACACCTGCAGGAGGACGCAGCTTTAGTCATACACTTTCCCAGCAAAAGGGATCCAACCTGCCAATATTGTCTAATGTTTAGTCTACTGTCACCATTTATTTTCACAGCTGGAAGGTTAAGCTATACAAATACATCTCGCTAGGGAAACTAGAGGGGGGGAAAGTCATTGGTTAAATTATTCATTAGCAGGAGGAGCTTAACGAATTGGCCCACGGCCAAAGTGGAGACAGCTGAGCTGAACATACAGTATGCTGTGTCCTAATTCAACACTACAGACTGAGTGCATACATCATTTTGAGCAGATTTAAATCAGTTATAAGAATAAAAAGGTACTCAAAAGGTCTGTATGCATGCTAAAACTACAAATAAAATAGAGTTAGAGCTCAAAACTGCACAAGAAAAATCTAAACAAATCATGGGTGGTGGTAGAACTACTGCTGGTTGACCATTCAAGTCCAAACAAGCTCTTGGTTGGCTCATTTTTGGGAAGCCTGCAAGCTACTCACCTATTTCCATAAGTCATGACAGATAACATGACACGTCATTTATATTTTTCTGTGTTTTGCAGATGTGTTGACATGTCACGACAGGGAGAGCACGTAACTGTAGCTAATTAGATTAATGACTCATTTACTATCATTTCTTTTGGGCTGTTCCTGTTCCAGAGCTCTGGTATGACTTCCTCACCTCAATCAACAACATGATGTATGTTCTATTCATGTTATTTAATGAGTTACACTTGTTTTTGCCAAGACGTACCCGTCCCTCCTGCTCATGAGAGGTTAGAACAGTGTCTAGTTTTTACATGTTGCAGAAGTGTAGGTGCTAAAAAACAGATCAACAGGTCAGCGTGCTTACTATAAAAAGACTTGAGCTGGCCAGACACCTCAGGGAAGTATTACATTTTATTTGAACGTTTCGCTTTTTGTTTTGTCAAGTTTAATTGACATGGACATTCACTGTCTGAGTTATTATGTCTGCGGTTGTACTGCATATTTCCTGCAAGTATAAAGATTCCCTGTGTGCTAAAAACAAAACAGTACACTGGACATGGGAGACAACATCTGGCCTTAAAATCAGCATCATTATCAGCTGTACTCACATTGAACCACCAGGCGGTTCGAGATCCTGCGCGGCTTCTCCAGGCTGGGATGCCACACCAAACAGTCCAGCTTTTTCCCGTTCATGCTGCGCAGCGGGTGCAGGGAGTAGTAGCTGGACACAGACCCGCCTTCATTGGTGCGGTTCTGGGACTGGCCTGGCAGATCCGTGTCCCAGGAGAGACGGGGAGGCGGGCGACCCACGGCTCGACAGGAGGCTGCCAAACGGAACGACTGGCCCTCCACCAGCAAAACAGGCTCCAGGGAGGAGATGGGTACAACTAATAAAAGAGGAGGAGGAGGGATACGTTTCAGATTTCAAATGCTTTGAGGGATTAAATACTTACAGTCACTCAAAAATGTGTTTTTGTTCTTGTCACATCACTGTGTGACAAGATGACATCTGAAGGGTGTTTCCAGGTTCATCTGCTGAAGAGGAAAGTTTCCTCGTGCTCAGCTTAAATCTTTTTTTAAGAGTTTAACACGAGAACGTACAAGTAGGATTGTGTGACATATAAATAGTTTGGAAGCCAGTTGCGGCCCAATATGCAACCTCCAGTGCACAAACACTGAGAATGAACAGTGACGTAAGAGACGTCATGTGTCCAGCAGTTAAACTTCTGAAATGAATATCTTAATATTAACAGAGTTTGTGTTTTTCAGAGCGAACAAGTATTCCAAGCATTGACTTTTATTGGCCACGTCTGGAGGGTATTTTTAAGTTTAGACGGGCTTGCACGGTTCAAAATATTTTCCATTAGAAAGTGGGAAACAGTTAGTTTCAGCGACTTATATATAGAAACACCTGGTATACTGGTGGTTTAGAGAATTTCCATCCTAATATACACAGAATGAGAAAGTTTTGCTTTCCCATTTCTAACATCTCGTCTCTTTTTGTCTTTACTGTGTTTGTGTTTTATTCTGTTTCAACTTTGTTCTTTTTATTTACCTGATTTTATTCAACCTTGAAATGTTTTAATCTTCAATTTGTCTGTGTAAAGAACTTTGTAACATTTTCTTTATGATTTGATTTATAAAGACTTTATAAATCAAATCATAAAGAAAATGTTACAAGGCAAAAAAAAAAAAAATTCAACAAACCTGTTCAATGTTTTGATGTATAAAATAAAAAAAAACAATTACTGTATTTATTTTTTTAGTTTCTTTGGAGGAAGTTATTACAAAAATGAAGTGGCGTGCCTCCACAGCTCCTTCATTCCAGCAGCTGTCAGACTCTTTTTATCCACCTTGTGTATATAAGCTACTGTGACAAGTGAATTTCCTGGTGTGGGATCATAAAAGTCTGTTTTATATGTTAAAAAGGTCAACAATTTGCTTATTTGTTTAATTATAGTACGTTATCTGTGTATAATTAGGCCTTTGACAATAACTACTACTACTAATTGTTGGGAGGATTTATTGTCCCAGAAATAATCACCAAAAATAGTCCAACAGAACAATAGTATTGACATTTAAAAAGGTCCAGTGATGAAATATTGGACCTATGAATAGATGTTTTCTGTTTGTTCTGTTTCGCCGCAGTTAAAACAGACTGCAGCTGTTTATTTAGGCCTGCAGCTTCGTGCAGCGTCATGTTGACATTCCTGCATAATCAAACACGACAGGTAACATCAAGGTCGGCAAACATGATCGAGGTCCAATATATCTTACGATAAGTCGCTATCATGACAGGTGAATTATTGCACATATATTGTAATTATTGCACGATAAGTCGATAACATAATTATCATGACAGGCCTATATATAATTGTAATACATCATAAATATTGAGCTATGTTTTCAGGTTCTGTATTATCTTACACTTAAAACACAGCCTGTGCAAGTATGCATTGTTACTGCATTAAGATTTAATTAATACTTCCCAGCGCCTGCTGAAAGCTAATTTGTCTTTCCCTTAAATTACCTGAAGTAACTGTAATTCAATCTATTGAAAGCAGGATTTCACTAAACGTTTCTGTGTGTTTGCACAGTGACTGTCATTGTACGTCAGGGACAAGTCTGAGCAGCAGCAACGAGCTCTTCAAGACTTTGTTGCTGGGAGATTCAGATAAGAATATTATTATGAAAAAGAAAAAAAAAAAGACCTTAAATCATCCTGGAACACGGACAAGACCATAATCAGGGAAACAAGGTACCGCCAGGATCTGAGCCTGAGGAACTGAGGCTTCCATGATGGATGACGAAGAGCTACATGACTCCAGGCACGCATGCATAAATCAACAGAAGCCTCCATGATGTCCACACACAGGATATGAAGGTGAAACACCATCGAATGCATCATAATCGTGAAAGAAGACACCACATGAGCAAATGTCACCCGTGATATTTTCACACAAATACATTTCTGTTTGTTCTCCGTCACCAACTGGTTTGACACGATTCTGATTCACACACCCCGGTCATGACCGCCTGCACTGTCGTAAACACTCAGAGTCTTTCCACCCGTGTTTGGATTATTAACACGGGTGAAGACGGAACAGGTAGTTGGCATTAGCAGAAATAGCCATTATGGATTAAGGCACAAAGAAAAAGGGCACCAGCTGCTTTATCAACAGAAACTCCCCATAAAAACATGACGTCACGGTACCGCCTTCAGGGTTTGACTGACAGGCGAGATCTGGGAAGAGATTTCCTGCAGGGAAATCCTGCACGCTCCAAAGAAAATAACAAATGACAATTTTATCTTACAGATTCCCACTTATATAAATTTAATACATTATAGTTGGATATTTGTGGTTTAACGAGTGGAGAGGATTCAGTGTCAGAGCATGTGAGTTTTTGTTGGTTCGTCTGATCTGTTGCGTGTCAGGACAAGCTCGTGACTGAGCTGTCAGTGCCGATGACTGGCAGCCAAAATGATAAAGTCACACAGAACAGATAGAGTCACACAGGGTTTGATTTCACACATGATCCATTATTTTAAAGAAACAGTATTCCCACAGCTGCTGTTAAGGTTTCACTGAAACATTACAGACATTTCATCTGGTGCTGAATTTAAAAAAAGAGGAATTTAGGTGTTTGCAGTGTAAACACTCTTGTTTTGAGGCTTTGAATGTGGAAGGAACTGTTTTCTTGAAACTAGTAGTTTGTAACTCATCTTAGTTATTTCAAGCTCATAGGACCACTTTCTACTGATATTTCTTGGTTCTTCTTTTTCATACATCTGCTGCAGACCTGTGCTGCTCCTTTTTCAGGGAGTCTCGTGGTAGGAGGTCTAAAAGGAAGATCTCTGATTTCTATAAATAAAACCTGACTTGACTTGGAAACTTATCACAAACTGAATCAAACTCTGTCGTTGAAACCTGCCTTTTTTATTGTCTTTTGTCATTAAACGCCTTCGGGATTTTGCCTGGGCACAAAATCAACTTTTGACACTTGAGCGACTCTCTAACCGCTGTATCAACAACTGGATATGGACACCGATATGCACTGATTAGAAAACTTTTCAGCATGCTTGGGGTCATTTAAATATATTTATTAGATAGTATATGTGTGTTTTTATTCATAATTACCAACTTCTCAGTGAAGTTCCAAGTGAAACTGAATTTTCAACAACAAAGTGTATCAGTGTCAGGGCATATTTTTGCTTTTTACATGAAATCATATGTACAGATATTTGTGCAGGCTGTCTAAGTCACAAAATGGCATTATTGTGGTGTTGACCAACCCTGATCCGAACTCAGTCAGGTCTTCATCCAGTCTGTGGAGCCACATGTGCTCAAGTTTGTAAGTGCAGTTATTTGATTTCTGTCTTTTAAATATAACGACACATACTGTATGTGTTGACTTGTATTTACTGTTTTTTGTATATATTGTTTTTTTTTTATCTTGTGAGCTGTTGTGTTCTTAATAAAGTTAAATAACTTTAGTTTAATTTATTTATTTGTATTTTTCACTTGAAGGAGCAAACTATTACAAAAATCATGTTAACTTTTTGCTTTTCGCCCACTCAAACTTTAAATCTCCTGTCTGTTTGCGGCCACGTTGGCAAAGCTGCTGAATTTCCCGTGGTCGGCTGTTCCTTTTCTTGAAGATGATTACGGTTTAAACGTCATTACAGCAGCTCTGATAGGATTATGAAGGTGTGGGAGAGAAGAAAGAAAAAGCGAAAAAGAGGAGGAGGTGGAGGCGGAGGAGGTCTTACTCCAGACGGTGAGTGTGATGTGCCTCTCGAAGTTTCCGTTGGGGAACGTGGAGATGTGGCAGGTGTAGCTGCCTTCGTCCGACTCCTCGGTGCTGGGGATGAGCAGAGCCGAGTTCTCTGTGGGGCTCCCGCTCTCGAACCTCACCCGGCCTGAGTAACGCCCGAACTCTAATGTACAAAACAAAGACTTCAGATAATTCATCCATCATCTGTTACAAAGCTCAAACAGACAAAACATGACACTTTACAATGTGTTCCCAATGACAAATGCTTAGTCAAAAGCATTAACTCCAAGAAAGGAAATCGACATAAACCAGCATTTATCCAGTGACATCACGACCCCACCCTGCAGACGAATAATCCTGGTGGAAAACTACACCGCCTCCTGACATGATCTCATTTCAAATCACAGCGTTGCCACATTTGTAAACATTTATGAGTCTTTTATCACAGAGCTACGTCCGAATGATCATTTGTACAATGTTCAAGCTGGTTGTAATAAACTGGGATGACATCTGCTATCAGTCATCGCAGATCGATCGATGATTTATTTACCTAAATGCTGAAATGTGAAGTTTGCCAAGTCCAAAAGACATCAAGCGATAAGCTGACCCACCCACAGCAGAAACACTTTATCTTAACAGGAACCAAAACTGGTCTGTCACCATCCACAGAGTGACTGCTGTGTTTTACAAATCAGGATAACTTTACTGTTCAATTCTAAAAATACTGATACAGAATATAAATAAATACTCCAGTCCACCAGTTTTCAACCATACACAGCAGAAATTCTGATTTATCACTGCGGGAAAGCACTGTCAATTACGGTAAGCAGCATTGTGGCGATGCACGGGGTGGATTTTAGGAATTTTGCTTCCTTAATGTCTAACATGTCTGTCATTAAAGTGTTTATTCTCTTACACTGCTATTTGTGTCTGTAAATGTCACCAAAGGTTAACATTAGACGATGCGTCATTCGCATATTTAAACATAAAATCTGAGAAAACTACAAAAAAAGTACAAAAAACAAACAAAAGGTAAATCTTAAATACACCTTCCAGATCTATATTCTGAAAGTTTGTCTACATATCACTCATAGCCTGATTTATGTCACATTTAATTCCTAAAAACATCACAGACATTTTAAAGGCAGTTATTGACAGTATTTTCTAATTTATGGAGTGATAAAAAAGATAAAAGATATCCAAAACTCCCTCTGTAGAAATCTTTGACTTGAACATGTCAGCAAAATGAAACTGAAAGCTTTGAACCTAATTAATGTACATTAATTAGTATATTTTTAAACTTTCAGAAAACTTAAAAACAATTGTCTTCTTTTCTCCCTATTCACCTGTAGTGTCATTGACTTTAGTTCTTGTTTTTCAAAGTCATCAATGTTGTATTTATTTTAAATAAAATACTTTTTACTTTTACTTTAAGTATATTTAAAAGGAGTATTTTTGCTTAAAGAGGATATTAGTCAAGTAACAGTAATAATTCAGTGTTTCATTGGTCATAAAGTTGATTATTAACAAAATCCTGATGAGGACGGTTCCCAGGCCTCATGTCCAAACAGTATCTGCTCTCTTGCCTACCTGTGTGACCGTCTGTAAAGTGGGCAGTGATGATCTGCTCTTTGCTGCCGTCTGGAAGCTCCTTGAACCAGGTGACCTGCACCACTTTCTCTTCATCCTCCACCTGGTATCGACAGGGCAGCCTGGTCTCACTTTCTGCCAGGGAGCGCTGGGACGTGACGGGCTGAGGAGGCTCCACAAAGACGCCCTGCGCACACACCGCTGAGGAGGAGAGAGGGACGGAGTGAGAATCTTTGTCAAATAAAGACGATTGTGAGAAGTACGTGGAGCGTGTTAGGCAGTTATTTGAGAGGTAACTTCAACACTTGCTGAATTATCACTGCTTGTCCCACTCAGAAACTAACAAATGCCTTCAGACAGAGCTTTATACGTCTTTGTATTCATGATTTATTAATCAACACCAGTCAATAGTTACACATTAGTCACAGTACCATGTTTTTGCTCTACTGAATTGGCTTTTAAACTAGTGATCCATTCATTTTAGTGGTGAAACAATATCAATTACACCAAAAAGGAACCGATTCATCATTAAGTTATTTATTAAGCAACAAGACAAAGAGTCCTAATTCGTGCAAGCAGCTATTTGAGGCTGTATTGAGGGACTTCTGCACTGAAAGTGGAGCCAGATGAAAAGTTGGGAGCTCGCTAAAGTCATGACGGTTCATCCTGAGGGGAACATGAATGTCTGTACAACATTTCAGGACAGTCTATCCAAGCAAAAAATATCAAGCTGCCTTTAACCTCAGCGGAAAAGCCAGAGGGCCACTAAAGTCAGTAGTATTCATCATCTGGGGACCTTGAATATCTGAACAAATTTCATGTTAATCTCTCCAATAGATTTGTAGATCTTTCAGTCTGGATCAAAGCAACGTGCAGATTGACTGACTGACTCGAACATTTGCTTTTCCAGTCTTTAACTGTAAAGTAAGACACATTTTCACTTGATTCATTTGCTTAATAAACGGTTGATCGATCTATTTTCTACACACCGCACACTGTCAAAGAACACAGTCATCCGATAATGCATTGACGGAGAGGTGGCGCATATCCCAGACAGGTTTGTCTATAGACAGACAGTCACATTCACATCTACGGGCCGCCTGATTCACCTCACCCGGCTGTTTGTTGACGTGCAGGCGCAGTGAAGACATGAAGACATGTAAATGGCACAAAGAAAAGGGGGTGGGTGGGGGGTTCAGGATCTTCATGCTGTGAGGCAACAGTGCTAACAGTCTAAACAAAAGGAGCTTTTATCTGTTAATTCTTTCTTCAAGAGGAGAAACATTTCCTTGTTGGTGAACTTAGAGAGAGCTACTGTGAGTTTTAGTGTTATACGACGGTTTGAACGTTATTTTGTGTCATAATGATGATTCTGAATTAATGATTAATTTGTTTATTTTTAAAAAAGGACTATATAAACTATTTCTAGTTTGGATGTGAGATAAAAAATAATTAGTTTTGCCCAGATATAACATAAAACTTCAGATTCCTGACATCCGTTTGTCTCTTTTTGAGAATGTTTTCATCAGTTCTGGATGTGGGAACCGCCTCAGGTATTTGTGTTATCTTACTTTATCTTATCTTTAACAAACACAGTGCCAACACTGTGCAGGAATTCACCTTTTTTTTTACAAAATTGTGTACAGAAGCACTGAATGTTAATCCATTCACTGGCATGAAAATGAGAGATTGAACAGCAGCTTCCGTACGTCGTACTAGTCTCATATCAATGAGCTGTGTACGTCAAAGCATGCCGACTAATGACTAAGTCTGAGTGTACGTTTATCACACCTGGGTAAAAGCCTTTATCTAAATGTGGGACAAGCTTGAGTGAAGAGGGTGTGAGTGTGTGTGAATGCGAGAGAGAGAGCAGCAGTGCACCAACAACTCAAACAGGAAAAACCAAACGTTTGCCCTTTGATTTGTAGCGTGGTTACTGATTTATGAGTTCAATTAATGATTATGAGACGCAAACTCCCAGCGATGAAATCCCACGCAGTCTTTGCAAGGACACATCAACAAAACGGTGACACAGAGAAAGACAGGGAAAGAGATCTCTTCACAAAGACAGAGAGAGTTTAAATTTGGACAACAAAAGGAGTACAGTGTGGGTGACCTAAATGGGGAGACGGAGTTATAAAAGGGAGAAAGACAGGGAGGAGTGAAGAGAAATAAAGACGTGAGCGGAGAGTGTGACCAAACTCAAAGAAAGCATTAAACACTTCACGCAAACTCTAGACAAACACGAGCTCATTGAGCGCCGCACAAAGGCTGCTATACAAGCTTTTCCTGTTCACTCGAGTCGAGGGTAACTTTATCACACTTGTGGCAGCAGGTTTTTAAAAAAAGAAACAATAGTGTAATATGTGCATCAGCTCGTCTGTTTTAATTTGACAGCAGGACGGCGTTCCACTTCAGTCAGAGTTTTAATCTCCGCTGAAGAAGGAAACAAAAGCAGACGACTACAGAATTAGTCAGAAAAACAGGAAGGCGCAGGTTGGGCAATAAGTTCTGATTCATGTTTACTAAAAGTAAGAATGTGACTGAGCTGCATTCTGTCATGCTTCGTCTTTCTCCACACCTGCAGGAACAAACAAACACACTGAAGGGCCAAACGCCTCACAGATAGACAGATAACTGATTTAGATAGCCTTACAGCCTTGGTGTACATTTTGAGTATCAAAAGGATTTCCATGGAGTATGTGATGTTGGGCGAGAACATGGACTCAAAGCTGCAGATCAGTCAAAATCTTCTACTCCAAAGTGGGAAAACTTGGGGTTTTTTTTATCTGCACAGAAGTTGATACAAGAAATCACCCTCCTCAAACTGCTGCCACAGAGCTGGATGCACGCTACTGTCTAAAAATAAGGGCCTAGGTGAAATCATGCATGTTAGGTCATTATTCTACAGAAAAAACTAAAAATACACAACCATACATTGATGGAAAAACACTTGGTGGCATCAAGATCGAGAGTGACCACATAGTTTTTGGGCATGAAGTGTAACTACAGACAACAATAGCATTCAGGGTGACTTCCACCGGAACAAGGAGACTATAAAAACAGCACCTAGACTAGTGTAGAAGACAAAAGGTGTGCTTGTATGTGTAAAGAGTGTATACTGTAATGTTTCATAGCCAAAAAAAGGAAGAACGCACCATTACACATAAAAGAAATGACACATACGCACAAGATCTGCAGTGTCCACACACTTTTGGCCATGTAGTACAGCAATATTCAGACAGTAAACACAGATTTAGACTAAACATAAGGACAGAAGCCACACACACACACCACATTACAGGATACATTCATCCAAATGGGACTTTTATAGAAACATCTTCCACATATTGAAGGATTGTGTCATTAAAAAAGTACCAAAGAGTCACTGTGGCATCCCTGCAGGTGCTTATAGGAGAACTATGACTGAATAAGAATGGACATGAAATGTAAGGTTGCAGTTTGTTTCCACTTTATTTCCTCTTTTCGTGTCGGTGAAAGTTTGTAACTTCTGTGGGCTATTTAAAAAGTTGCTTACTTGCAGACTAGACGCTCAATTCTTTCCATGATTGCAAGATATATTTAAAAAAGAGTGGAAAATACAGTAAACTCAGACATACTGACAGTCACTTTTAATTAAAGTGCAAGAAGCTCATTTAAATATCTGTCAGACTTTCAGTGGCCTGTTTTCTCCTGGTGACGGCACAGACAGTGAAGGTTGCATTAAACTGTGAATTGTCATGTAAATGAGTGTAACTCAAAACTCACCAACTAGTAAAAGCAGCGCCAGACACATTTCCCTTTGCCCAGTCCGCTCCATCTTTAGTCCAGAAAGGTCTGAATCAAACTTCCTTCTTCTTCTTCTTGTTAAAACTGCAGATATTAAACTTTCACTATCGATATCTGTGTTGAGTTCACAGCTGAAACACACACCTGTAGACAGGTGCACCAGGTGTTTCCGCTTCAAAAGCTCACATATGATGCTTCAAAACCATAAAAAACAAAAATCCTCCACTGTTCTCCACAACTCCCACGAGGTGAATATTGCTTAATTGGACACTCATTTAACTTCATTTCGCGTGCAACAAAAAAAAAAAAAGTCACGTGCGGCACCTGGAAAAACAGCTCAGCAGCCTAAAAGCAAACACACGCGCGGAGACACTGTCAGGTATATTTGAGTTGACAGAAAAGAAAAATAAAGCCACTATTGACCCAACAGAGACTCGACCCGCTTGTCACGCACACGCAGACGAAGCTACAACACAGGTTTGGAGCCTGTACACCTGTCTGACGAGGCTCCGCCCAATGTGGCAGATAGATACGCCCACTTGGTGCGTTCGCGTGGTGTTGGAAATAATATATTTTTTAAAATAGATACACAGAAAATATTTTATTCTGGTTAACATCCATCCAATTTCCATTACTGCTTATCTTCATCAGTGGAGCAGGAGGCTGGAGCCAATCCCAGCTGGCACTGAGGGAGTGGCGGGGTACGCCTTGGACAAGTCACCTTCTAGTAAACAAGCTGGTTTATTTAGTAAACTAATTTAGAGCATCTTATACACAATAGAGAGAGAAAAACTGAACAAAATAGAGAAACTAATGTGAAATAAAACCAAAAAACTTAAATAAAAATTCATCAAAAATGGTTTCATGATGCAATTTGAGACAACTCCAAGTCCAAGTGAGGCTTTACCAGAAGCAAACAAGCTTATAAGTGACACAAATGTGAATTTCCTCACCACTGTATGAATATTAAAAGGTTATTTTCCTCTTTATTTAGGACTATATCTTAACTTTGCTTTCTGATTTTGTTATGCAGCTTCGAGCTCCTTCATTACATTCTGGAAATATCAGAATTGCAGAATGAAAAGGCATGAATGCCCCAAAAAATACTGTAATTAACAGGAGGAGATTAAACGTAGAAGTCTATTTTGGTTCTATACTTTTTTTTAAAATGATGATGGCACCGATACTTTGTGGCTTTTTATACCGAAGTCTCTTGCAGTTATCAGATTTCAGATAAACTGTCTCCCTTTCGTCTTAAAGGTTGTGTGTCGATGTGTTTTTTTCTGTCACCGCACACGACATGTGATACTAACAATTCGCATGCCTGAATTTCCCAGGAAGGATTGAATGCAGCACAATCTGCTCATCTTTTGATGCTGATAATAGACCACACAGTGACAGAGTATCAACCTGATGCTTTATATCCGTGTTAAATAAAAAGGTGCATTGAGAGTATTCATGCTGAAAAAACAAACAAACAAAAAACACTCAAGGCAAAAATGTTTATTCAAAGACTTTTAATAATTATGTTACAACATGAATAAATGATGAATGAATTAAACTGAGGAAACAGGTATGTTAGGCTAATGTATACTCATTTTACCACAATGACCCCATTATGTCAACCATGTTCGGTTTCCCATGTTAAGGTGTTGCAACACACATCTGGATATGTGAGTGAGTTTGTCGTGTCGTTGTGAAAAGCCTCGGGGGAAACAGCACAGAGCGTTGACATGGTGTTATGAAATCTGATTTAAATACATTTCCAGTTATGTTTCTATGTAGACATGCAGGTAGAAGGAAACAGGTTTTCACAGTGAAAGAAAAGAGATGTTTACCGTCTGGAAACTCTGAACTGAATTCTGGTTAACTGTAATGTTTATTTATAAGGAAACTAATTGTGGTGAAAGATTTCTTCGGAAATTAACAGGTAATATTACAAAGCTACTACAGTCATTAAACAACTGGTGTGTGATTCAAACAGTGATACGATAACCAGCTCGATGCTTCAAAGTTTCAAACGAAATTAACCTGAGATTTGTTATAATTTGTGAAAAATATATCAACTTGTTTCCTATGCTCATGAATAGCTTAAAACCACTAGAAACGAGTCTAAGTCGAGTCTAGTCAAACAATAATGGATATTTTTCAGAATGTTCTCCTAAAGATGAATCAAAAATAATCAACAGATCATTTGTTAACAAAAAAAAATAATACTTAGTTGCAGCCCTTATTGATTTTAACGATTTCATTTTCACATAGAGAAGCACAAGTCCTGTGGTATTCAAAAAAAAGGGAACACATGAACCGAAGCTAAAGATAAATTCCAACTTCTGTTTTCACAGGCACAACCAGCTGCGAAACATTAAAGTCTCACGCAGGAAAATCCATCCCGACATCGCATTTATTAATAAATTGTTACATTAATTTAAACATTTCATGCGTGCATGACATAAAGTTTAGGAATAAAGGTAGTAGTATGGTGTTGTTGTTTTTTACAAAAAATAAAACAAGGGAGAAAAATAATGTATAGAAACTTTATGCACAAACACCTGGCACAGGTTAAAGGTCCAGTGTGTGGGAGAAAGTACGGTGGCTGTGCAAGAAAAACGCAAAACATTCAACATGAGTAAGAGAAAAATCGGGCTGTCCGTAGATATGAAGGGCAGAAAAACATAATACTTGTTATTTTTAGGTGATTAAACGTGCAGGTGAATATTATATACAATTTCTCCCAATAGGTCCTCCTAAATGTTGCACACTGGACCTTTAACAAAACTTAATATACAGTATAAAGCTTCACGAGATCCGACATTGTCTTTCCGCGCTCGGCGTCCTCTCTGCGACCAAATCTTCGTCTTTGGTCACACGATAGGCTTTTTCTCAATTTTGATAGTCTCGTACGTGTCAGTGCTGTGTGAAGTCAGACCCTGCAGGACACACACATGAAGACAATAAGAAGTAAAAAACCTTATGTCACACGTTTAAATACGTTTCTTCAAAACTGTGGTGAGCATTTCCTGCACTGACACAGAGAAGTGTGATTTTTTTTTTCTTCTTTCTTTTCTGACAGCCAGATAGGTGATTTTTTTAAAAACAAAACAAAAAGTAGTTTACCCTCCGGCCGGGCGGTAAGCTGCCACTTTTCCACCAAGTGCCCTTTTAAAAGTCTTTCTAAGCATTACAATGAAATGTCTCACCGCATAGATGCCTCCCTCTGCAGTCTTCTGTGGGATGGAAACAGTTCAGAGGATTACCAACAGTGCTTCAGTTCAGTAACAATCATTAGTAAACACAACATATCTAGTTCATCATCATCATCACAGTCTGTCTCTTTAAATCCACACAGGTGTGAATATTTTTATTCAATCTAAGATTTACGTATCGATTCCTGTTATTCTGCACAATACAACATTCAGCAGGAAGTGGGATCTGACACATTTGTTTGTGTGAAGAAATACGGGTGGAAACTGTGACTGCCTGCAGTCAGTGTATAAATAATGTAGGTTGGTGGTCACACCAAGCTTACAGGAAATGATAGACTGACGTTGGCTTTAAAGCAGAACTGCAGCTTACGCCACAAAACAAGTTTCCCTGGCACAACGATAAAGATATATTAAATACTAATTACCTCGGGCTGATTGGCTGGCGTTTTGCTGGTTGGAACCATCTGTGAAATGGGAATCAGAAAGTTGACTTGAGCGATTCACATGATTAGTTATCACGAGGCGTAAAGGCGGACTCCGATTTGTGAGATTTAACTGGTCAACGCAGTGAAATGTTCAAGAGGAGGTGAAGAGTTTGCTTTTCAAACTGACAAACTGCTGAAAAAAGTCACGCTGCTACGACAAACATGAAGGTAAAACTTCGCGGGACTTCGCGGGAATCCGGTGTCAATCACAACAAATTTTTGTAAATCTTCAAGAACCCCACACTCTACCCTAATCCTGAGAAACGTTCAAGAACAGTTCTGCATTTTCATCATGGTGGCATGTGTCTTTTTCCTGTTTGTCTTACCCTCAGTCTGCAGTATAAGACGGTAAGAATGATGCCGTAAACGATGAGAATCCCATCCAGGATGTAGCATATCCCCATGTCTCCAATGGCCTCTGTACACAGAAAACACACCATCGTCAACATACGGCCTCATCGCCAACTCCAAGAAGAAATGCTAAGATGTTCCGATGCCGTTTCCAAACACCACCGAGAACAACAACAAAGACTTTTTAGTACTTAAAAGTCTTAAAAGGTCTTAAAAGAGAAGAAATCCTCACCAGCGCAGGTGGGATTGATGATCAGAAAGACAGCGATGTGCAGCGCTCGCAACATCTTACCGAGCGATCTGTAGATAGGATGAAAGAAAGGTCTGTTTTGTCGTTCCCTTTGTCGTCTGTAAAGTGTGATCTCTCAAAAGACCATCCGAAGTGAGCTCTGTGAACAGAAGCGATGAGGAAGTCCGGTGCTCGCTGTCCGTTTTTTTGAAGCTGTGAAACCACAAGCCTACCACACGGCCATCCTCCTCCCCTTCGCAGAAGTTCCTCTAAAACTCTTGTGAAAACAGTCTTCTGCCGTTCGCTGAACATTGCTCAGATCCAGTGTTTCAACATACTCGGTGGAACCCAAAAGAAAGCAGAACTACATGACAAAACTATTTGACGAAACCAGACCTATCCATACCGTCGATAAAGGATGAATCATGCATCAAAGATAGCTCTAGCTCCATATGACTTCCCATGCTCGAAGACAAAGTGACAAAGAGAGGACATATAAGGAATAAATGGTTTAATAATGGGGAAATGCCTAACACACTATACAAGGTTCAGTTACCAAAAAAAATAAAAATAAAAATAGGAAGGAGATACAAGACAAATCTACAAATATTTTTTTACAAGCCACTTGTTTTTCAAAAGTAAAAACATTCGAAAAAATTGCATCGTCATAACTTAGGCACCTTCAAAATGATAGAAAACAAAGTTGTTATAAAAAAGTTTTGGAGTCCGAAATAACTCTAGCATGCACTTTTATTTTTTTTTTAAAAAACATCTGCATTTTGATCACTCGGATGACATGTCGCACGTCTGTCCTGCTGTTTGGATATATTAAAGAAATGTAAAGGGCTTTGTGGCTCAACATACTGTAGGTAGATACAACAGAGGGGCTCAAGTCTCAACATCAGGCGAGTTTCAGCGTTTAACAGTTGTTGTTTTTTAGGACCTGGAGAAGAAGGAGTCAAGTGTGAGGACAGATGTGTCCCCCCCGAACATCCTTCCACATCTGGTAAGAGTAAGGCTGACGGATGGAGGCAGCATTGTTTCACGGTGCTGGTTTCAGCTCGTGGCACAAGGCGAGGCGGTGATACGCTGCTACTGCTGCAGAGGAGCCGCAGAGAGAGCGAGGTACAATCGCACGTCTGGTTTTGGGATTCTTGTGGAAAATGCATTAAAAAAAAACAACAACAACAACACACACACAGAAGTCAGCTCATAGTTTAACTACAGCTGCCTGTTCACGACTGAATGTACACATTGTTTAAAAGCCTGGAAAACGCCACGACCCCGTTCACACCTGGTATTAGTAAGTGTCTCAATTCTGCATCAAGTATGGGTGAAAACATGTGAAATGGGAAAGTGGAACTCAAACGTGTTAAAGGTCAAGCAGAAAAAAAACAAAGCCTCGCTGTAAATTACTCATTTCAAAAGCTTTCAACAGCATCTCATGGCACACAGGAGCTATCTCACTGATATTCACACCTTAGATTTATTTCTTTTGATATGATTCACGTAAATACGTAATGTCTTAATATCAGACCTTGGATATCGCTGTTGGTGAAGTGTGTAAACTGCAAACACGACGATGGAAATCCACAGCTTTATCGTTCTGTCCCTGACAAACCGGATAGGAATGATTCAGAATGATTCGATAAACCAAAATAAATGTCTCAGCAGATTGAGTTCAGTCGTTATGGAGATAGATTATTAATAATATGAGGAGGAGATTGTAACTCTCGGTTAAAGATGGCGCCTCCTCCTCCTCCTCCTTCAGGTCAAGAAAACTGCTCCATCCACAGGAGCGAGGCCTCGAGATGTGTGTGAAAGATCCAAACACAAGCAAGCTTGGAGACGCTTTAGAAACTCTTTGCAACTAAACAATCAAGCTTGAAGCTCGACTTATTTTTCCATTGTTGCTGTTTTTTTATTTCAGCTTGAGACGGCAGGAAGTGGTGGCCTTTGGTGGCCTTTCAGACTGTTTGCTTTCTTTTTTCTTTTTCTGTACAGACCGCACTCACTCTTGCCTGACAGTTACGATCAAGACCATTTCCAGACAGTCGACCGACAGTCCAGTGGTAGATCGAGTCGTTCCGATTAGCATTATTTTTCCTGTTCTCAATAAATCCCATGAAAAGACAAAAATAAAATTATGAAGAACAGTGAGTCACATTTTGCTTCATGACAACGCACGCTATAGGTCATTTTAATTTTATCTGCTTTACACCTACTGTTCTAAAAACACTCGCTACCACGCAATATTCTGCGGCTTAAAATAGAAACAGTCACGGCATTAGTAGTTCCTGGTAAACTACAGTGTCCAGCAGAAAATCTATGTTCGTAACTTCAGTAGAAATGAAGGCAACAAGAGACAGGCACACACATTGTTGGTTTTTCTCATCTTTTCATGGGATTCGTTGACAAAAAAGTACAACAGTCTTATGCTTCAACATCCTCGTCCAGATATAAACTGTGTCAATGTTAATAACAGGTGTAAACGGGGTCTAAAACTGTAAAATTAATCATTTAAAAAAAATAAAAAACAGCCAGTGTAGAATAAAACTAAATCTGCATATTTTAAAAGACAATCATGGAATATACAGAGTCTGGAATAGCAACAACAGGAATGTACTTCCATTTTTCCAACAACAAAAAAAAAAAAAAAACATGTTGGCCTTAAGGCCGGCAGAAAAGCAACGTGTTAATTTCAAATGCACATAATGCTACATTCTGTAAGTAAAAAAAAAAAAAAAAAAAAAAAAAAAGAATAAAGTCACACCCTTTAATATATATATAAAAATCAGTCCTTGACATGTCAAACAAAAACAAAAATACACCGACAGGGAACCAAAAGAGGCAGTGGCACACCAGCGTTGCAGTCAGAGCTCCAGTTAGTGTGAAAGAGGAAGTGACAGATGTGATGTAATCCCCACCCTCCTACTACCATCACCCCTGGTGTTCGTGTGTTGAGTCAGCACAGTAAAGTAGTCCAGTGGTTACAGCGAAAGAAAAAGGCAAAGAGAGAAAAAGTCCCCCCCCTTTTTTTTTACAGAGTAGTAGTAGAAGAAGAAGAAGAAGTGAAGGCATCTGTTAAACTCCTGGACAATCGTTGAGCTGATCACAGTTTGATATCAGATCATAAAACAGGAGAGGGGATTCACACCCCTTCTCTCCTCGAATGGTTTCTTTGTCACAGACAGAAGGGGAGGGAGGGGAATGGCTGAATGGGATTGGACCACATGGCCTCCGCATGTCCCGACAACAAGAGTGATCCAGCAGGAGCGAGCATGGGGAGAAAAACAAGAGGAGGAGGAGGACAAATTAAAAAAGAAGGTGTGAGGAGTCTTCACACCGAGGTCTCCGACTGCAGCCTCATGACGAACTTGTGGCTCTTTGGGTCGATGAATTCCTCCCCGAGTCGCAAGAAGGGGAGCGGAGTCACCGTGACCACCAAGGAGAAGTCCAGGCGTCGCAGTGAGAACACCAGACCCTGACGCAGGGCTGTGGTCACCGGCTCCTCGCTCACTAGAGTCCACTGGCGTCCCCTGCCGTTCTGCTGCTGGTACTGCATGGTGGGGCCCGGGGTGAGGTAACGCTCCAGGAAAGCCTGACGGGGAGGATGGGGGATGTTAGTTACCATGGAAACACTGGAAAACATGTTTTAATATTTAAAAAGTTGTTGCTGCTTATACTAGATCAATGCATGTAAATTTTATTCAACGAAAACGTGTCAACAGCTCCGCTCTCTGCTCAGGTCCTTAAAGACTTCACTGAACTGGGTAGAAGAGCTTTTTCATGTTGCTCCCTCTGCCTGGAGCTTTCTGCAGCTCGACCTGGAATAACAAAACCTACTATTCCTGCAGAAACTGTGTGCTTTCTGGGATAGATTTTAGAAACTGCATGTTAGAAACATCATTTTCAACCGTTCTTGTGTTGTTTTAAAGATGCCGTATAAACTGTTTTTACATGATTGTAATAGATGATTTTATAGCAGCGTTTCTGTTTTAAATTTGTCTTATCCATCTTATGTTGTTTGTCTATAAAACACTGTTATTTCTGCCTGTCTTGGACTCTTGTTTAAATAAAAACTTTTAAATAGTAGAAAGAAATATTTTCATGTTGCGCATCAATTCCTAACTGCAGGATCGTCGTGTTTACACCAATGTGAATACGATTTATTTATCTGTAGATCTGCATGTGAATTATTTTAACTACAAATACTTTTGATCGATTGCATGGACTAAAAATGTACATTAAAATGTTTATGTACCGTGTTGTTAGAGCTGTAATCAGGATTTTTGAAATGCTGAAGCAAACACAACCTCAACATCTTACAAAAACTTTTTCTATTAAACTGTGCTGTTCTGAAGAACATCATTAAAAGTTCTGGAAAGAAATGACTTTTTATTTTAATTTGATTTGCCAAAAACAAACAAACATCAGCATGTTTAATTTGTTTTGTTTCAAACCTCAAACAAAGCTACTTCTACTTGTCTGAATAAAAGGTGAGTAAGTTACCTTTGGCGTCATGTTGTGCGTGATGCAGAACTGCAGGTGTGTGAGGATGCTCTCCATGCTGTGGAAGGCCTGCTGCCGGGTCGTCCTCAGGTATTTCTGCATGGCTCGGGCCATCGGGGCGAAGATGGCTTGAGCCGCCTCCCGAGGATCCATCACTTCCCTCGGGTGTTTGGGGGACGAGGCGACCTCGTCTTCGTGGAGACGCTTGATGTGTGTGAAGGCCTCTTCCACTGCCACGACCAACCTAGAGGGACGAGAGGAAGAAGCATTGTAGATGTTGAAGATTCTGTATCGTGAGTTTGGAAGCAAAGAGAGCCAGTGTCCTTTAACACACGTGACTGACTCAAGACAGGTTCAGTACGAATAAATATGAATAATTACACCTCTGGGACTTTAAGGAAGTTAACCTGCTGTCCCCTCCAAAGCATTACAACCTCATCAACATGCTCGACGTCCAAGACACTTCACTGATTTTGCATTACTCTGAGGAGTGCGTACAGCTCACTCTCTCAGCTCAGACAGCCCAAATATCTATGTTCAATACTGATGCTGCATCCTTCAATACTTACACTTGCTATTTTAAACACATGACGCGTTCACACTGTCACACAAATTCGATGAGGCATGAACACTGTGAAACTGCTGCAGAAACGTGAGATGTTACATTTTATATTTATATACCGGCAGTCGAATGTCGGCACCGGTGCTCTGCTTGGTTGCAATTCAGCAAAGAAGAAAAAGTTGTAACATTTTGCAACCACACAACAAACAGCTGCACTCAAATCGACCCTGCAGAAATCAGCGCACGACATATTGTATATCTGAACCGACACGCAGCGTCTGTCAGTGTTAAATCTGTCGAGTCATTCGCTTCACATTTAAAGAATCAAATGAATGCCGACCCTCTTTTTTAAGTTGCCGCAGACGTTTCTCTGTATCTGTAATTCTTGTGACTTTCATCACATGAGCACATACCTGTATTCTTGTGCTATGTTAATATTGTCTGATAAAAATCACGCTCAGCTGATGAATCAGTCGGCCTCTTTTATCTGACTTATCGAGCAACAGTTCGCGCTCTCCCTTGCCCACTCTCTGTTTCTTGTGTTTGCCGTCCCGCTCATAGTTTCCACTGGAAAAATCTCGACTTATTTTTAAAAGCAAGAGGAGAAAATTTAGAGAATGGAAAAACCCAGAAACAAAAACAAACTATATCCTGTAATATGTCATCCCATCGTCCAGCGCGCTCACTGTTCTGCCGACATGTGAGCCTGAACTGACCCATCGGTCATGCGTTTCCCTCTGTTCATGCACAGACAAAGTTGTCTCTCTCTCTCTCTTTGTGCATTGTCTTTGTCTGACTCATGCAATCTCCACCAACCACACGTCATAATGAATCCCCTGCTGTCAGATCACACCAGGTATCCGGAAAACAAAGAACTCTCTATCTGACCTGGCCTTGCGTTTGCGGATCCTGCGGTCCATCTCAGCCTCCTCGTAGTAGAACTCGTTGTGGGAGTTGTCTCTCCTCCGGGCGGCGGCTGCTATCATGGCCCGGGACTGGCCTGTGGAGTTATTGGTGGTGTTTTCTACAAGACAACACATGCAGGAGGAAGGAATTAGCTGATTGCATTTCAGGTATTTAGCTGATGCTCGTGTTCAAGTAAGAGCAGGAATAAAATAACATTCATATTTTAACTCTGACAGTGAGGTAGTTACATTTGCCTCGTGCAGATCTGAGTGAAGAAGATCGTTCAGCTGCTTTAAATCTTAAACCTCAGTCATTGAATGCATCAAATGACAATGACAATATATGTTACGGAGCCGTGGTGAGGCTGTATTTACCGTCCAGGGAGTAAACCTTGAAGCCGGTCATCTTCTTGGACAGGATGGACTTGGGCAGGTTGAGCAGGGCAGGGTTGAAGACGGAGAAGTCGCTGTAATAACGGTCCAACACCCAGACAGCCGCCCGCTGGATACTAAAACACAGTGTGTCGATCATCAGTGCCACAGTAAATACAGGTCCGACATCAGCTGCTGTGCAAGAACAAAAGTATCTCTGCAGAAAAGCTTTGATCATCTCACTAACCTGAGGTGGCCCACGTTGTAGAACTTGCTGGCTCCGTCCGTGCTCCGGACCACCTTAAGGCAAAAGGCCGGCTGCAGGTGTCGGACCTCTAGCAGCACCAGAGCCAAGTACTGTATAAAGAGCAGGGCGTCCACCAGCGAGGCGGCGTACTCCACGATCCCCCTGTAGTCCCTCTCCCTGGGCTCCAGCACCCTCACGCCGTAGAACAACCAGTACGACGCCACGAACAGGAACACCAGCACCATCAGCAGGCAGCGGAAGACAAAGAAACGCGGCAGCGTGGCGCGTGGAGGCCGGAGAAACAGCGCCCAGGACGAGATGAGCAGGACCAGGAGCTTGAAGGCCAGAGAGACGTAGAGGCCTTCGCAGGGCGTGCCGCAGGGCTCGAGGGCGTCGCGCCACAAGACTTGCGGGAGGATGAGGAAAGCTAAAGGCGTGACGAGGGCGAAGAAGCTCAAGCAGCCTCCCAGAGCCGGGCCGACGAAGCGTTTGCACTCCAGAGGAGTCGACTCCTCTAAATCTTTGGTGAGGCGGGTCAGGTCCTCGTTAGAGATACTGTGTTCTGAGGTGCCGGTGACGACTGTGGTGGTCTCGCCCCAGTTATCATCCTGTCAGACAAGGAGGAAGATGGTTAGTTTAAAGAAAACCTACAGGATAACACCACATGAAGACATGGAAATGAAGCTGATTTTTACTAGATAACCATTTAAATTAAGCATTTTGTGAGAATCTATTCTGCATAAACTCCAAATGTTTATATAAAAGTCAAGTTTAAGAGAGCCTGAGCAAACAATCCTTCCTTTCTGAAAAGAAATCCTGTCCTTAAACTCAGTCACAAGTCCAGAAAAGTTCAAATATTTTATGAAGTTATGGAAGAATCGACCCTTCAACCCGTCCATCCGTCTGTATCCATGCACAAATGCCTCTTTACTATATAAAGAAAGGCGCCTCTTCACTTCACCATAGAACAAACAGCCTCTTTAATGAACACACGCCCTTTAACTTAATATAATACCTCTTCAATAGACTCAATTATACAAAGGTCAACACCAGCTTTCCTCAGCTGGCTGACAAGACAGACCGGGATTGAATTGAAGTGACTGACAGCTCAAACACACTTCAGGAGAACAATATTCTTTAAAAAGGATCAAAATGCGACAGCATAAAGGCAATGTTTGGCCGGTCAACATAAGTCCATCTACTGCATTTTAATAAGAACAAACACAGCGGTAAGGTCACAGTCTGAGGAGTGTGAAGCCCTGAGGAAGTCAGTGTGTTTAACCTGAGTTAAACATTCATCTATGCAGTGCAGTCTGACCAAAACTAAAAATTAAAAGTTTCTAGATGCTAAAAGAGCTGAAGTAAAATAGACAAACTTTGCATAGGAATCTGTGTTACTGACCCTTTCATCTCCGCGTGTCGACTCTGCATCCAGCAGCGGCTCTCCTGGTGTCTGGATTGTTACTGATTTGTCTCCACGACTGCTGCTGTCTCGGCTCTTAGAGCGGTGACGATCCCTCCGATCCCTGGAAGACACAGCACGCGGTTAGTGGACGTGTAGCAGCACTTAAGTTTGTTTTACTCTCCCCATGAGGGATGTTCAGGGTGTTTTATAGTAGAGCTACTCGACATACAGAAGGTTTGCACTGATTTGAACAAACATTCTCAGCTCCTGCTTCTTCGGATGTAGCCCAAATTTTGCAGCTGTCCTGTGAAACTACATCTATAAACTGTCTAACTAATACAGCTTTGCAGCAATGCATTTTTTAAAGAGCTCTTTCTGTGAATCAAAGCGATTCGTTACATCTCCGGATTGTTTCACTTCAGAGGAGAACAGGTGGAGAGCATTTCAGGTAGGTCTTGTCCTTGAAGTAAGAGGCGTACGATTGTCTGATCGTCTGGCTACCTTCAACGATTTGAGAGGATTTGTTGCTGCAATTTGTGAAAACTGTGTCCGATCTACCTGTGCTTGCGGGAGCTTCTGGAGTGGGATGACTTGTATGAGTAGCCCGAGTACTGCGACTCGTTGTCCATGTCTCGGGTCGGCGGTGAGCGGGCTTTACGAGCCCCGCCTCCTCCTCCACCCCCCGTGCCGCGCTGCTCGCCGACTCCTCCCTGCTGGCTCTTGCGCTCGGAGATGGACTTGGTGGAGAGAGCGAGGGGCAGCTTGAGTAGGTCAACCTTACTCCTGAGGGAATCTATCTTGGAGGCCGATGGGGAAGGGAGCAGGAGAAGGGAGGGGGGAGAGCGAGGTGAGGGGAGGCTAAAAGAGAGGAGGAGAAGAGGGGTGGGAGAGAGGACGGTGGGTAGGAGAGTCGCAGCAGGGGAGAGCTGAGGTGGATGACCTGAAAGAGACGAGCAAAGACAGAGCGATGGTTAAAACTCTGACTCACATACAGCTGTTCACATTTCTATCTGCTTTAAATTATGGTGCACCAAACCGACTCATTCTGGATGATTCTGAACGTACTCATCAGTCATAATTTATACATGTTAGATGAGCGGACTTAACTAAAAATACAGGCCGGGGGTTCAGTTCAGTTCAGTTCAAGCCATTCCTATGAACTTCCTTCCTCCTGTTGCAGCTATCACGGCAGACCATCTCCAAAACGTCCCCTGGGTCTACTCTGAACTTCCTTTTTATATCATGCATCTTATGATCTACATGATAAACATCATTTGGAAACACTGACTTCATATCAGAGATCCAAACAGCTCAAATAAAGTCGATGTTATCGTTTAAAACTCGACTTTGTAAGGGGAGGATTGTGTCGTTGCTGACAGAAAGTTAACTTAGTGACTAATGTTACCAAACTTAAGATAGATTTTTTTTATGAGTCACTTCACTGATTTAATGGCTCTTTTTAACTTCTGTTACACCATGTTTTAACATTTACTGTGTCATTATCCTGTAATTGTCACTTTTGCTGCGACCGCAGTATCCAATGTTCAGCAAAAGTCACTTTTAATATGGAAGGATGTTTCTTTCAGAGCGCACCAGCAACAGAAAGACTAACTCAAGAGAGTTCATGGTTAAACATGAAATTAAAAATAATATAAACGTAAAAAATAAGTAGTGTCGCTTTGATGCTTAATGTAGCTTCTTAAAATACAACTTTATCTCACAACTTCAGTCAACTTTTTCAAATCTTTTATGATAATGTATTTATTTTCTGATTATCAGTACTATTATTTGGTTTTCTTAGTTGATAAACTAAAACCTAAAATAAATAATAGTGCCAAATGCTCATTTTAAGCTTCATTATAGCGTCTCTGAACATGTGAACAGAGTCTGTTTGGACTTATTACATGATTAAACTGTGAATAATGGAAACAAATAAATGACAAATTATACAAAAGGACCTAATCAATACTAGTTTGTCAATATATTGGGTTGATGCTGGACTTTTATTACACCGTCAAGTCATCCAGTATTGATCTGTTAAAAGGTTGAACATCTTTGCACAGATTATATCTTCATTTGATTGTTTGGTGGCGTTTTTTTTTAATCTATATGCTTAAAGACAACTTAAACATCTTTAGTTTGAGCTTACAGTGGTTAAAACAAAGGATTATTTTAGGTATTTTCTCATTTGTTGATTATTTTCTTGGTTTGATTCATAGTTTTCGTAAGAATGCCCATCGCAACTTCCAAGAGCATAAGTTGATGTCTTAATATTGCTCGTTTTGTCCAGCTTACAGCCCAAAAAATCCAAATATATTCACGCTACAGTTATATAAGACAAAGAAAAGCAGCAGATCCTGACATTGGAGCAGCAAGCAAATGTTTCAAAATTTAAAATAATCAGTAAATTGTATCGGATCTGGTTTACATGGAAAGTTCTGATGCACCATAACAACATAAATGTTTCCAAAAAACAACAACAACAAAAGAAATGTTCATTCCTGAATGTTCAGGAATGAAAATTGGCCAATTTAGAAACATCAGCACAAGAAAAAAAGAAAAAAAAAAAAGGTCCCTCAAAGCCCATCAGGATCAGGGTCAGGTTTCAGGAGGGCGTATCAGGCGGTTTAATTGTACAAATACAATACGATGTAAGACGACCCTTCAAATTAAGAGTCCATCTTTGAGGTTGTTGTGATCTCTCACCCTGGCACGCCGAGCACTGTGATCTCCTGAGTGACACTCACACACATTAACCCTCTATGAACCGAGCCTCTTGTTGCTCTCGGCTCCGTGTTCTTATGTCACCCCCTTTGCAGATCTCGGGGGCCGAGGGTTAATCATCACGCGACTGTATCTCCTCTCACCAAGAAGCCAGCTTTAGCCGCCGTTAGCTCGTGGGCACAATGGCGGCCATATTGGATTACTGTGTTTTCAGAAAACTTGTTTGCCCTCTCCCTCCCTCTCGCCGTCTCACATTCCCTCCCGCACTCCCCTCGTCCCCCGGGAAACAGGGCCTCACTGCTGCCATGGCGATGAAAGAGGGTGTTCAGCTGGAGGGGGGATTGGAGGTTGACAGTTGCCGTGGAAACCTGACCTCACGCCGCCCTCTTGCCACTCTGTCCTCAGCGCCCGGTGAAGAAATCGCCAAAATAGAAAAAAAAAGTGTTGGACATGACGGATGCTGTACTGTCATATGCTGGTTAATTGATAAAGGGCGGGTGAAGCTCGCTGGCTTTGATTGGCCCTCTGTGGGA
Organism: Larimichthys crocea; assembly: GCF_000972845.2. Taxonomy (NCBI): domain Eukaryota; kingdom Metazoa; phylum Chordata; class Actinopteri; family Sciaenidae; genus Larimichthys; species Larimichthys crocea. The sequence continues at coordinate 5,050,125 of NC_040012.1, forward strand.
AATGGAAAGGGGCGTTAGCTGCCATCGCTGTCTTACAGAGTCCTGATGTAACTCAATGTGGTTTTTCTGCTCCATCAACACTATTGTGCTTAAAATCCACGTCCCCTCGAGCCAAATTCTGCACTACAACGTATCCGTCTGTGGGATTTCTGTAAGATTATCCCCATATTCCATGTGCACTCCTTTGTTTTACAAGTCTTTCATTCATATTTTTGTCTAAAAAAGGAGGAAGCGCCCCTCATTCATGCACCAATAAACTAGAAACCCCCGCAGCCATGTGCAACAACAACACGCCTGTTCCAAACCACAAAACTTAAATGACTAACAGCTTCTTCCTGGTGTATCATCAGAGGACTGAGCATCTTCGAGTCGAGCTTTTCGTGCCATATAAAGTGCAGAAAGTGGTCATGTTTCATGCGGACCGGATGATATCTCTGCATCAGAGAGAAATCCGGCCCCTGAATGTCACACAAACACGTATTTTAGATGCCGTTACACGATATTAAAACTACAAAAGCACATTGAGGAATGTCAGCATTCCAGATCCGTCCATCTCAGCTGCTTTGAGGCATCTTTGCAGACAGCACATCACTGCAGATTCACGTGGAGATTGAGCAACAGACCACATACATTTAGACCGGCAATAGACTAAATCTAAAACACTGTTTTTACCTATAAATGCTGTGAGAGTTTAGCTGGAACTTGTCCTCCCAGACGGAGAAACGTCAGCCAAAATAACAATCTGAATTGGCCTTAATGTTCAGCCCGCCACCGCAGAAAAACAACAATTAAAGCGATACTGCCCATATTTCAAAGTAATTACACAGCGAGGTGAGCCACGCTTCAACGAAGAGCAGCGCTCACTGATCCTGTCACACGTGAAATAAGGTGATCGGGTTTTAAACACAAACATGCTGAACGTATAACTCATTAGCTAAAGCAATGTATGTTTGTATTTATTCATCCAACGGCCTTAGAGTGCGATTAAAAGAACCACGAGTAAACGTCTAAATCCCGTCAGTGACCGCTGAAGGTGCAACACAAACATGTTGAGCAGAGCAAACACTGAGGCGATAACCGAGTTTGTTCTGAGGTCGGCACTACAAGGAAAAGTCATTGAAATTAAAAGCGGCTTCATCGCCTCACATTATCTGATATGCTCCGTGCAAAGTTTATAGTTTGCTCTGAGATTATCCTCGGGGGAGAATGACAGTGCAAAATTCCTTTCTTGGGTGTAAAATGGAAAATTTAGCCCAAACATTGGACCAGCAGGTAAAGTCAGGTCACCAAGTTCAACATGATTCATCCTCTGGGGAGCATGACTGTGCACAGTAGATTACAAACTTATTTTAGAAATGGATTTGAGATACAGAAGGCTAGTGAGAAGTTTTTGCCGTGGTGGTGGAGGGTCATCCCAAAAATAGATGAATCCTCTGAGAACCATGAATATCTATACGAATATTTAATGGTATTGTTGCAAAATATTTAAAAGGCAACCTGCCACATGAAGCACGATTACTAAACTGACTGAATAACTCAAGGTAAGAGCTTCACTCAGCTATGAAGTTTGGTACTCAGTCCATTCTGGAAGTTATTTTAAGATCAATAATTGCTTCAGTTTCTTTGTTCTACTTGTCCTAAGCCCGCCTTGTATACTTTTAATTCAGATTTTTTGACGTCTCACACTGTGCATGACGAGATGACACATTAACTTTACATTTATAATTAAAAGCTGTGTGTTTGGGACAATTAGAGAAACATTAATAATGATACTCACCACTGCAGCATCTGTAAGATCATTAATCATGGTGACTAGAGCTTCAATGATCCACCAATGAATCTTTTTTTTTAGTTTCTTAAATGTGAATATCTGCTGCTTTGCATCATCTTAACATAAGACATCTTAAATATCTTTGGGTATTTGACTGTTGGTTGCATGATAGACGGATCACAATCTGATTATATGGTATCGATCACCCAGCTCTCTGTGTGTATTATTATAAACATTATTTAACCAAAGCAAACCTGTCTTAGCGTGCCATGTATGAAGAAACCTGCCTCTCTCTGCTGATTGTCTTCATTCTGAAGGACTGACATCAACTCTTAGCATTGACCTTCAGCTGAAATGTTTGTTTGAAATGATGTCGCAGCAACCAGCGTTTGACCCACATCCACATAATGTGAAACATATGGTATGAAGAGCATACGAAGAGTGGGTTGGGTGGTCTTTTAAAAGCACATGTACGTGAGAGTACATGACACTCACACAGCAAAAGACAAAAGACACAAAAGACTGAACAAAACAAAGAAACACATTTGCAATTCTAGCCTAGATTCGTCTCGTGGGTCAGGATATGATCTGAAATCTGTATCACACACACTCACATTCACGTCAGTGACAGTAAATGAACTTTTTGGTATATCAGTTTATCATTTTCCCTTTCTAGTACTGGCCTGTTTGTGATAGTTTAGTCCTGAACGACCAGTGGAAGAGTGGATTTTAGGCTTGGTTTGGTTAGTCGTCATTGCAGCTGTTGAAACTACTCTGTCCATTAATTAATAATGACTCACACCTCTCAGCCTATGAAAACAGTAGCAGTCTCCGGAGGCTTCGTCAAGTCTGAGAAGACGACCCTGATGATGTCACAGTGATGTCATTATGGTTACCTCAGCTTTGGCAACAGAAAGTCCCTGTTACAAAGAGAGAATGGGACTTTAAAAAGTCTTATATAGGGTCTTGTATAACTATATAAAACTATTCAGCTGCATTATGGGAACTGTAGGATCCAGTTTTTAGGAGGACCTTGAGGAGAAGATTGACCAGGGCTAGCCCGCCTTCTTTTCAAAGTTAAAAGTAAACACACCTAGCAGCATAACACATTATATCTTGTCTGTTTAAACAGTACAATAACTGAAGTTGCTGATTTACGTGGACAGTTTCTCAGCCAGGATCAGTTGCCGGGGGAACTGCTAAACAGCCACGGACCCGTCCATCATAAAACCTCAATAAAAAGTCCAAATTGTGGTTTTATACTTTGTTCTATGTACGGATTAAACAAATGTGACAGTGTGTTAATTTAAAAAGGTGTTGTTGCCTTCTGCCAAAGCCAAACTAGCCTGTTTCCAGACGTTATAGCTTGATATTTATTGTACGATCAAGAGAGTGGTGTCGATCTTCTCATCCAAGTCTGAGCAAAACAACAAATGAGTATAAAATCTCAAACTACTGCTTTAACTGAAAGTAGCTGTGTGTACATTTATATCTATGTACGTGACGTAAAACCAGAAAAACATAACCACTACATGCCTTTACCTCGTACTTTATTATCTTACCCTGATCCCTGAGCAGCATTGTTCAAACACAGTTACAACACAACAAGGACAGTTTGAGATGAACCTGTCTCTCTCTGACAGACTGTTGGTGAGAATATGACACAAACACTTGATCTACAGAGGTGTGGTCCAGTGTTGAGACGGATCAGGTTTCCTATTCATCCCAGTGTCCTATGGCCTACTTAATGAACTTCACCAGGACTCTTCAGTAAGCGGCATTAAAGTTAAATTACGGCACCACCGTCTAAAATAAAGTGAACACAAGCGAGCGCTAAAGCCTGTTCTGTAAAAGCATTGTTTATGGCTTTTGATCGGCTTCTTCTATGAACGCTCGGGTTCATTTCTTTTCATCCTACTCACTTACTGTTCCTGGACGGCCATTGTTAAGCAAACAGTGGTGTGATTCTTCTGGTTATTTCATTTCTCACAAACCCAGCCTCAAAGTGAAAGTCTGATCTCCACGCTGGGCTGAATTTAAAAAAAAGGCCAACAACAGGCCGCTTCAGTAATCTGTGTTTGTGTGCGTGGCCTGAGATTAAACAGTTGTGATGTTGAGCCAAAGACAGAGCGTAAACTGTTTAATATCTATCATTAACTGATAGCAAAGATAGCTGTTTTCTGCACAAGGTGAGCCGATGAAAGAGCCGTATTGTCGGTATTTTAGAAAAATACTGAGGTCCTGAGTCCAAAGTCCTCCAACACAACCCCACCCACCTGAGCAATCTTTGACTAGGCACCAACCAAACTCTGTAAAATCTAATTTAACATGTCCTATTTTCCCACGTTTCTGTGTACAAGTGACTTAAATTAATCAAGCATTGAGGAAGATGTCTGCAGCCGCAAAATGGGCTGCAGGGAGAATCCTGCACCGTCATTGTACATCCATTAGAAATGCTTGTTTTTGCCAGGCCCAGACTTTTATTAATGGTCTGACAAGGTTATGGAAAGGACTCCTCGGAGATAAACACAAGTAAGATCCTTTTTGTTTAACCGGAAAAAGGCGTAATATCACTCGGCTGAAAGCCAGACTCCATTGGGAGGGAGTTGCTACTGCTGCATTGTTCGGTTTATTTGCGATATTGTACGACTTCGGTGTTTTAACGTGTTAGTTTGAAGCACTGACATTACAAAGAGTGGACAGCGTATGTGTGACGTCACCCACAGGTTTCTAAAGAGATGTTTTGAAGCTGCCACCATGTTGGTAGTCGTGCCTCTTTGGCCTACCGGTGGACCTGAGCTGGGCTGAATGACACCACAGTGCTAAAAAAAAACATCTGTAAACGACACCTACCTGCCAATTAAAGCGCCCAAGCTGTTAGTTGTGCATAACTTTAAGCCTTAATATAATCTGAACAGGTGAGTTGTATATAAATTTACCCTCAGTACAGTTGTCATGAACAGGGAAATTAGCTACAGAGAGCAAAACTGTTTTTTGTACCAGGCTGTAAACATGTTTATTTCTGCTGTTTAACATGGGGACTTATGGAGACTGACTCACTTCTGGAGCCAGCCTCAAGTGGACGTTTGAGGAACTGCAGTTTTTTGGCACTTCACAGCCATGGAGGTTGCAGCTTGGTTTGAACTCACTAAAGTCGCACAATAACACAGTATTGAAGAACTTTAAACAACCCTAATCATGATTTTAGCTTTCAGCTTTAGAGTGTTTAATGTATGCATTTCCAATCTAAGCATTATGAATTGTTTTCATGTAGGAAATGTGCCCTATAAAACAACCTCAGCCTGTCCTGATAAAGCGACGATGTTGATATTACATCTTTAAAAAGGTCGCTGCTTTTATGCTGCTCGTTAAAGTCGCTCAAACTACCAATTATGGTCGATGAAAGGAGCACAGAATTAATCAGGAATGCTTAAAATGAGCACATGGAGGATTTAGCAGCCTCTATTTTCCCCCCATAGGCAAAAAGAAATCAAGCTGTCATCAAACATTTCAAGCTGCTGGCACTGAGACAGCAGCTGTCAGGGTGGAGAAGCAATCTGGGGCCATCTTTGAAATGACCAGCTCTATTCAACAACAGCCATTTGAGGCCTGATATACCAACTGTGAAAATAAGCGTGCACACACCCAGGGTCCGGCAGGGGAAGAGGCTCATCAGTGTCACCAGGGCCACACACACACACACACACAAACAGGGGCTGACCACCACCCACTGCTGCCTGCGACGACATCAGTAAAACCAGAGAAAAACAAGACAACTGCTACTGTCAGCCTTCGTGCACACATGGCCAGCAAACCAGAGCAGGTGTGTGTGTGTGTGTGTGTGTGTGTGTGTGTGTGTGTGTGTAGGATATGGTTGAATCAACAAGCATGTCCTAAGCTCAGTGCTGTGATTCAAAGAGACCCCCGCATACAATCTGTCTTCATATCCAAACAAAGTATTAAAGGAGGCAGGAAGTGGCTCAACGAGCTGAGATCAGATAGATGTGGTTCAGATACGGGACCAAGAATCCATTAGGCTGAGTGGGAGGCGGATTTTCTTTTTTAAAAAAATCCAGTAAGACAAACGTGTTAAAAGGTCAGTTCAACAATAATTCCCAATCATGCCTCCAGTGATGTCTGAGCCTGCAGTCTTTCCGACCCATCATGGAGCTGAGAGCGATTCAGTTTGTGGTTCAAAGAATTTAAAAAACTCAACAACAACAGCAGCAACATGCCTTTTTAGACCATCCACAGATGTAACACATTCATCGGGAACTACTTTCTACCAATTAAAACAGTCGACACATGGTCAGAATAAACATCAGCTGTTCTTTCAACGACCTTTCTAATCCACCCAGGCTTGAACTAGAGTTGAAATAATTTGTGGATTAATCAGTTAGTTGGTTGATGATGTTCATTCTAGACCCTCGAATGTTTTAGATTTGTTTTTCTCACGGTGAATTCAAGATTTTTAAAGTTGTTCTGACAGAGGAAGAACAGTTGTGGTCGTCACCTCGAGCCTTCGGGACTTGTGACATTTTTCACATTTTTCTAAGTGATTCAGCCGAAAACTGAAATCAGCTGACTTACCGTGAGCTGCAAACTTAGCCTGCACCTTCATTACATTACTGTCTCCTACCAAACACGTCAGATTGTCCAACTTTAATGTCATTTCAGAGCTTTTAGCTCCCGTTTTTCTACCGTTTCTTGAGTCAGACATTGAAGATCTGTCTGTCATTCAGGACTTTATCGTCCTTTTATCCGTTAATACACTAAAACAACAGATGATCTGTGGCCTGATGCTTAAACACAGACAGGCTGGGGCTGAAAACAGTCGAATCATTGATCTGTATTTACAATTAATTAAATTTTAATGGAGCAAAAATGTCATAACATGAGGATATGATGTTTTTTCCTGTTTGACTCAATAATAAAACAAATAATAAAGTTAATCTGGGGCCTTAACATACAGTATCATACATCTTTACACGTGTGTTACTGTAAAATCCTGTTACAGCTGATTTACACTGAGCGTCTGCTACTTTATGGCATTTTTATGTCTTGTGTTATCACTGCCACAGTCCCACTGGAAGCACTTTATAGTTATATTGTAGTACTGTAACACTAATTAGTATTTAGAGCATTATATGGTAAAGAAACTCTGATTCCTACAATAAAAATAAAGCAGTTTGAGCTCAGATCAGCTCAGATGAGCAAATCAGGGCCTGTTGCTACACTTTGAATTTGAAAAAAAGCCATTTGGACACATTTTATCGTCACACTAATGGATGTGGTAACATGGATCATGAGTCAAGCTGCATTAATAATTCAACAATAGTCCACATGCAGTCACAAAAAGGAGTCTACCAAATGGCTAACTTACTGTAAGGGCGATTATAAGGAGGTTAAAAAAAAGAGTTGCGACCTACAAAATGAACAAGGAGGGTGTTGGAGCAGGGCAGGACAATGGGAGACTCCCAGGCCCCACTGGTCGCGTCCTGATGCCAAATTATCCCCAAAATCCTCGTTCCCTCTTTCTTCCCCCACCTCACTGTAAATGAATGGACTCACTCACCAATCCCTCAGATTCAAAAAGACCTTCGGCCTACAATCAAACTGGACGCGATTATTCCCTCCATGCGCATCTCTCTCTCTCACTGTCTGGATTTAATCCTCCAGAAACACGCGTAAACACAACGCACGTCCTCCCACGTTTTAAAAAAAAAAATCGCCCCACAGAGCTACGTGGCCTCGGTTGGAACAACAATAGGGGGTCGATGAGGGTCCTAAACTTCCCTGCGGTTTCAAAAAAAAAAAAAAAAGAGGCGACCATCGCGTCCTGTCGACTATTGTTTGGGGAAACCGGAGATCTCCGGCGCCCCAAATCCTCCAACCTCTCCTTGCGCGTTAAAGCCCCCGCGCACGGACCCGCACCGCCACCGGCAGCATTTCAACACATTTTCCACAGAAATATACTACTTACTTATTCCAGATTGTCCATTCAGGTATTTTCTCACTTTCCACTTTCTTTTCCACTCAGCCGTAGCACCGTGCGCCCCGCCTCCGCTCCTACTTTGGCCCCTCCTCTGTTTCCCTCCCCTGGGGGGGAGACAGAGAGAAAGAGAGAGAGAGACCAGGGCCTGTGTGAAACCGTGTGGTTCAGCCACAACACATTTATTACTGCTGTGATGTCTCTGTGTGAGTGAGTGCTGCACACTGGATGGTTATAATGGCACAAAAAGTGAGTTTATGGAGCCAAAACCATCATCATCACCATCAAAATGTTTTTTTTTTAAATACAGTCTGACCTTTGCGAAACTGTTGAAACATCTGGTGTGTTCACAGCAGCAGAATTTAAAGTTTTAGATTCTCCAAACCAAAGAAAGAATACTCCAACAAAAGTAATTTTCAATTAAAAAATCCTGTCCTCGCTTATCATCATAACACACACTTTAATCAAATGATTTAAAGGTCCAGTGTGTACGATTTAGTGCCGATTGCTGATAGCTGCCTTTGTTTCACCTTCACCTTCCAAATATTAAACATATTGCAGAGCCTTCGGAGGTAAATCTTTGTCTTTATAGATCAAACTTACTCAGGGCTTTCACTGAGATCTATGATTCACCCAGTCAGGTGGAGGTTTGGGACCTCTGTAGAGATCACAAGAGAAATCCGAGCAGTCACAAGATGATAAGAACATGTTGTAGTTCTTCTCCACAAATGTATATATTTTTCTTTCAGATTATCTTTGCTTTTTTTTTGGCTAAACACTGGATAGTTTAACCTCATCGTGCTATGTTTAAGGGGTCAAAAAGTCAAAAAGGCTGGACGCCACTCATTTAGATAACGTGACAGATTTTTAGACTTTTTCTGGTTAACAAGCAGCCGTTCATGCATCCAGCGTGAGACAACTTGGGCTTTCTCTGCACGATTTAGGAGCCATAATGAGGTGACAATGTATGGACTGTGACTGAAAAATCTGAATATCTGGACCTCAGTTTACCAGTTTACCGGCCTGTGGATAATCTCTTATTCTCTCTAAAGGAGGATGATACCACACTCATGTCAGTATAGAAATAAAATGTTAAACTGAGGCCTCAGTATTTGATTCTTGAAATTAAATAAATTATATTCCAACGATCAAGAACGAATCAAAAAACTTGGAAAAGAAGCATGTTTATTTCTTCATCAAGGCATCACAATTGGTCATTGATTCCAGCCATTTAAATGAACATCCATCATCAACAACAACACAAAAAAAATAAAAATAAAACCACCTTGCATGTTGTCACGATTTTCAGAAGTTATCATTAAAAGAAAAACCTTTATTAAAAAGGTTTTAACCCCCCAAAAAACAAACAAAAAACAGAGTGCACAGCCAGAGTACCAGCGCATCTTCAGTGTCAAAACACAAGATTTTCTGACTGGATGTGACGATTTCTTTTTATTTGGCAGCTGATCGATATGAATGAAAGTGTTTGTCAGCCACGCCAGACTCCTCGGGAAAATTCTCCCTCTCCACCGCAAATATCGCAATATGTGAAATCTGCGGTGGGTCGACTGCACAACTACATACACGCGTGTGTGCTGGGACTGAACAATATAAATATTTCGGATTGTTGTCGACGTCCCAGGATGTAGAACTTATCAAAATACTTCCACCACGCGTTTCCAGATTCTGCAAAACCTTTAATTTAATTTTTTTTACTAGTTGTTCATCGACTCAAAAAGTGGTTTCTTATCATTAGAACTGATTGATAAGTTAACTATATCGACAGTGAAGACAGCTACAGTATTGCACATACCATCGCGATCCTCATACAAAGTTCAGACACACACACCGTCGCTCATTCGTTTGTGTTCATTCACGATGACTCACTCGCTCACACACTCACACATTTTCACCACTCAGACTCAAAATAATAATGCTCAATGTTTAGTGCCTATCCCATGACACAGTAAACAAAACATTCTTTTACAATTTAAAAAAAAGGGAAAAAAAACCTAAAACAAAACAAATATAAACATCTTTTCCACGTGGAGGGGCCTGCTGGTGCCTGACCAGTTTTTTTTTTTTTCCTGACCCTGATGAGTCCAGATCCATCCAGGCCAATCCAGTCCGGTCCAGTCCTCACGTCACGCCTCACCTGAGTGAGTCCATAAACATGGAGTCGTCGTCGTCGTCGTCGTCGTCGTTTCATAAAAAGAGAGAGCTGTGTCTAACCTGTCTGTGTACCTACATGTGTTGTGTTTTAAATCGGAGAAGGAACCTGTCCGTGTCTGCTTGGGATAGAAGTAGTAGTTGTAGTAGTAATGGTAGTAGTTGTTGTAGTAGTAGCAGTAGTGGTCGTGGGCCTGCGTCGTCTCTCCGTGTGGATCAGTAGGTGGCGGTGGTCGGCTCCCTCCCCGAGCTGAAGAGCATGTCGGCCTTTGAGCTGATGACGTACGTTAGCACGAAGGATGTCAGCAGGACGGCGAAGCCCACACCCAGCGTCAACATCTGGAGGAATCAAAGGGACAATTTTATTTATTAGTACCAAACAATCAGTCAATCAATTGGTTTGGACATTTGAGGGCAGTGCAGACACAACTTGTGAGCAAACAGCTGCATATTTACACATCTAGCAGCCACAGAGCAAATATTTTATCTCCTTTAAGCTCCATTTTGGTCTCCACCAATACCTATTTGGCTCAATAGCTGTAAAATGTCACTATGAGTGTTAGTTTAAATATTTTAGATAAGTGGAGCTCTAAAGTCACTGTGTGAATCATTTTAACTGACTTTGGCACCACCAAGTGGCAGTTTTAAAAACTATCGGAGCTGGAGCTGATCCCAGCTGGCGTTGGACAAGAAGCAGGTTACACCTTGGACGAGTCGCCGGCTCATCACAGGGATGACATATGCTTAATTCACGCTCGCGTTGACACCTACAGGCTGTGAGAGGAAGCCCGAGCACCTGAAGAGAGTCTTCTTGCTGTGAGGCGACAGTGCTCGCCTCATTTGAAAACAGTGTAAACGCTTCTTCAGTTCATACTGTCTCTTTAAAATCCTGTCAGAGTGTATGAATCGCGTGAGGAAAGGTGTGAGTGAGTGCTTTACCTCCAGGTCGTGACTGGCCACCAGGAATATGCGTCCTTTGATGCTCTTCCACCGGGACTCTGTCCACGTTGAATAATCTTTGGAGGTGTACTCCCGCAGGTCGAAGGCCGGGGACAACGCTTTGGACAGACGGACTGTGGAGCGTATGCAGAAACCTTCCCGCTGTGTACTGTTGGGAGGCGCCGCTCCTTGGACCCACATGTAGTAGTAGATCTGAGGGAGGAGGCACGGGGTGGTTGGACAGGGGAAATAAATCTTTCCTACCTCATACAGAATACCACGTAATTCATAATCAATTTTCAACAATTCTCTGACATTTTATGGACCAAACAACTAATTGATTAATCAAGAAAACGAACGACAGACTAATCCATAATGAAAATAATTTCCTTGATAATAATTTGTCTCTGATAAAATGACCTTGTCATGTCTTACGTGTTTGTTCTCTTTGTCATTCTCGTCCTGTCTTTGGTTCTGGCAGTCGTCCTGGGTGACGTTGACGACGCTGCCGGTCAGGTTAGCCAGCAGATGCTGGACCAGGAGGGTCGGCTCGCTGAACTGCTGAGACACGCCGACGTAGAGGTTTGTGGGCCTGTTAGCTGACGGACGGAAGACAGAAGAAATTAAGTTTTGTGTCTGGAAATAATGTGATGTCACCTCTGGACACCCCCCTGCTGGCCAAAGATCCACCACAGCAAATGTACTAAAGTCTCCTCTGCTCTGACCCGGTCCCAGCTGACCGCCTCTTAATAAAATCAAGAGCAAATACACTAAAGTACAGAAGATTCAACATCCCCCGAGCAGCTTCAAATTCAAACAGTATTCTCTGCCACTTCTGTATGAATCCAGTTTTTTCAAAAAAGGGATGAACCTGCATCATAACTTACCCAGTTGGCTCATGAGGTCAGAGGGGAGCAGCTGCTGGAACCAGGAGTTATTTGACCGGACAAGGAAACCATACAGCAACCGGGTCACCTGAGGGAGCGAAAACACAGAGTCACTTCTGCTCAGTTACAAAATAAAAGACACAGAAAAACCCTTTAAATAAATGAATGATATTATAAAAGCACATTTCACGAGACTGAACCAGGCAGAGCAAACTGCTGTTAAACTAAACAATATGTGAAAGAAATAAAGAAAATAAAAACAAACAAAGGTTTGAGAAACCTCGACAGTGTCTGCAAGTTAATCAGCTCCTAAATATAAAATATAATCTGCATATATAACAAAGATTTTACTGTGTTCAAGACTGTGAATTTGGACTGCAGATGTTTTAGGAAAGGCTGTGACATGTTTCTGATTTTAATAACAGCTTGTAAATAATACTGAAATTAAACCTTACTATATTAGGGTCTGCGCTAATGCTGCTCAGCTGAGGTTCTCCTCCTCCTGCCTGCATGTACAGAGCCCGGGCCACCGTGGTGGCCACCTCCGTCAGAGCCTAAAAGAGAGGCAGTCTTAATTAGATGGTTCCCAACAACATCTGTATGCAGTTGGGATTCAAATGAAATGGTTGCATCGTAAAGAGAACATTCTCGAGTAACCAGCAGTACCTTTGCAGTCTCTGTGACATACTCGAGCTGCTCCTCTGGAGTCAGGTTTGGCGGGTAAGACATGTTCAGATATTCTGCGTTATCGTACATGCTCTCATAGAACCTGCACACAGAGCGGGAGAACGCATTTACAAAACATGCTCGACTCGTTAATAATACGATAACAGTGAGTTTTTTCAAATAAAGCCTGAGTCACCTGTTGGTGAAAGCAGACTGGTGGTCTTCGAGAACGATGCCGGGGATTGGCCGAGCTCGCAGGAAACGCTGGAAGGACGACGGTGGGAGTGGCTGAGAGGAACTGGGCTCGTTCACTGAGACGTTCGACTTATCGGCAGCCGATTTCAGGTTGGCGATGAGCTTAGCAACCTGAAACAGAGAAAGACATAAATGCTCCACATTACATATTGCATGCAAGACTACACATTAAACATTACACCTCTTACACCTCTTGTCTCCCACGGGGATCACTGTACCTGTCTTGTGGTGGTAAAGCAGTGCTTATTTATCTTATTTATATACGGATACAAACCTCTTCATCAACGCTGCTGTTCCTCCTAGACACCGGATCGGAGTGAACCCACAGCTTGGAGTCAGCACGAAGTCCCACCTATGGTAAACAAACAAGGTACTGATTTACTACTCAAACATATATACATCAATATTATAGCATTCAAGTAATAAAAGGGCAATCACATATTCTTCACAGATTTTGTGAAGGAAAGGAAAATTGTCTGGTACGACACCAACCTGTCCGATCTCCAGTACTGAGTGAACGTTGTCCAGGTCCACGGCGAACTGACTGTTCTGCATATCATACACCATCCTCGAACTGCCAATGTAGTCAAAGGTTTCCTGGAGTCGCACAAAAAACATGAGCAAGGCTCGCAGGACAACATCAGACTTGGCACATTGATCAAATATAAAGCGGCGTGGAAACAACTCACCCCTTGAAAGAAGGTGTACAGGATGGTGCGGTTAGGCTGGGCCTGCTGGGTGGCGTTGCGCAGAGCGTGAGCCGCCGCCAGCAGAGTGACGAACCCGGAGGCGCCGCTCTCTGCTCCTGGAGCAATGTCAAAGAAAAAAGACCTGCTGTCCAACTGTGGAGAGGAGGGGCGGGAAGGAGATAGAGTATCTAGGTAAGTAGTTCAGGATTCCTATGACCCATTTTTATGACGCCATAAATCAAAATGTGGCTTCAAACTATGAGGAAACGCAGCCTGTCGAGTGGTTTACCGTCACTTTAATGCTTTTCTGTTGTGCTACTAATCTCACAAGTCTAAACTTGTTCCCAAAGTGTGTACAATCCCCTTCAGTCTAACTCTTGTAAATATAACTGAATTATTTCCTGATTTGTATACACTGTAATTGAATTTGTTGCTCAATCATGTTCTCACAGCTTCATAATTGCTTCCAGTAAAAGCTTCGGAGGCAACATGTCGTCTTCAGCTTGATGTTAATCTCACCGTACAGCTCTGTTATCACTTCCAAGTAGGAAACAATTTAGACGAGAAGCAAAGCGTAGAGTGTGACTGTGAGGCTGCGAGGTCACGTGACGCTCAGCACAAAGCCGGACTTATCTCGAACTTGGCTTTTTACACTGGAAAGCTTTCAAAGTGAGTGAGATCACTGCAGGAGCTGGCTGCAAAACCGTTTTCATGAACTCGCATGCTAATAACTAACAAATGTTGCACTGTAGTGAAATATTTTCGCTCACACTCAGAAAGGACTCTGTGTGATGAAACTCACCCTGGCGGCTGCTATGACCACACTCTCCCACATCTTGTGGCCCTTTTCTGTGTTGTTGATAGGCCTGGTGGAGGCCCAAACGTTATAGTCACCCAGTGGGTCGCAAACCATCTCTAAAAAGAAGACAGAACAAGATAAGTTAGGTCAGAAACGGCTGTGCATACTCCTATCACCTTGAGTACTGAGCGTGTTGTGTACATACCTGGGCTGATGCTGAAGTTGATGTCGTTTCTCCTCATGCATGTGGCTGTGTCGGTGACGGCCGACATGTGGGAGTACAGCTGCATGGCACACAGCGGGTACTGAGGAGTGCTGCCGTTAACGGGCCGGTTATGATCCAAGTAACACTGCAGAGGAAGAAATTTATGACACCCATTCATGCGTGACACAGAAACACGCCGTTTCTTAAGGCATTTTAATGAATCTCAAATTGTTTCCAATCTTTAGGACATGTTCAAACATATACAAATGTGCTCTCGCACAGGGGAAAGTTCATGCACACTAATATTGCAACCACCACGTAGTCTAACCGTATCACTGTGAGGTAGCAGCTGCACCAAGGATCAAACCTCAAACTTCCTTCATTTACCTTCTTACAAGTTTGAAACTCATACAAAGAAGTCGTGACATGAATATAGCCTCTGGTCCAAAACTTTTACGCAGTCTTTCAACGCAGAGAGTTTTAAATCTGAAGTTATCAGTACGCTGAAACTCAAAGCTGAGATAAAACTGTACTGAAAGTCGCAGGTCATGTTGCAGCTCTGTTCTGCTGAGGAGGAGAACCGTACGCACACTGCACTCCATCAGAAGAGGATCATTTAAAACACATGTAACATGATCTGTCTGCTTTTGTCACATACAATGATCGAAAAGCAGCTAATGATTTGTGGGTTCTGATAAATCGTCATGAATGTGCCACAACTTGTTGGCCTTGGAAAGAAGACAAGCTTTAGTGCTACTGAAGATGCTTTCTTTTTTTGGCACCGCCCTATTTTCAACCACTTGTGAGACAGATTCAGATCAGAGTTTATTGCAACGGTACTTGTTTTTCTTAATCACCAACACTGGAGGCAACTCGAAAAACAATTAGACATCCATTTTGTGCTTTGACTGTACCTGCCGTATGATCTGCGTTTCATTGTCGTCTTTCAGAGAGAAGATGGGGAAGTCGAACTCCTCGTAGGCCAAACCGTTTCCCAGAGGGTTCCACTTTGTCACGTTGCAATGAGCCATGGTTGGATCGTAATTCTCTGAATACACGCCTGAGGGGAATACACAGAGCGAATGTCAACAGCCGGAAACACTGAAGCAGGCCCTTATGAAACATGTAGTACATGAGCACAGGTTGTGTACACAGACTGAAGCTGGTATCAACATGTCTGATATACATCTGAGTCTACATTACAAGACTTTCAGATTTAATTATTATGCATTAATAAGAAATAAATGTTTCCCCTGTTTATCAGTGTCAATACAACAGTTGCAAACTTGGCCTGGAGGCAAATGTTAAATTCATTTTCTCTAGAAACTAAAAGGTGACTCAAAGTTGGACTACTTGGGGGGCATAAGCATGAAATTCTTTGGGTTAAGTTGACAGAACACATGATAAAAACTTCAATTTACAAGTCAGTGTGCATCAAAACTTGAGGGGAGAAGGTAGCTAAGACTCCTGAGGTGCGTTACGACAAGACGCATCCAATCAACGAGTTTAAAAATTCTGCTAATTATCAGAGAAAACTAAACTGACGATCTGCAGCTTAGATTAACTCTCTTTCGCTAAATGAGTCAGCAACCATAGCGCTGTGTTCTGTTTACAAGTTCAGCCACAAAGCATTTTTAATATACTACAGCTCTGACTGTGCCTCTGACTGACATTAAAGATTTATAAAAACACGAAGATAGCCTTTTACAATCTGCCCCGGTGATATGAAATAGTGAGGACTCAGCAGCAGCAGCAGAGAGAGAAGAGAGGCCTGTGTTGTCAGATCTCATGGGAGTGCGTTGCTGCTAAGTTAATTTTGTCTGAGAAATGCAATTTTAATGTCAGGAAGATGTGTGGCTTGAGTTCAGCGTTTACTTCAGTGACTTCACGAGAGCTGCTGCTGCTGGTCTCCTAAAGGGCAGCAGCAGCAGCAGCTAAACACTCTTAACACAGGAAATGACACTTCAGTGCGCCCTCTCTGCTCTCAAACATCTCTGCTGACATCTTCTACAAAGCAACAGTGCAAGAAGCTCGTGGGTATTACAGCCGTCCTCCAGGCTGATGAACATGTGACTTCTTAGAAGCTAAAGTTGAAATTAAACTGACTAAACGAGGAAAACGAGGGGAGTAATAAGACGTTCAAGAAGCAGAGGCCAATCCCACATCACAGCTCTGTTTAACTCCTCTGTGGTTTAACATTTTAAAGTAAGAAAACCTGAATGAATCTGCCTTTTAAGCTTCGCCCTCTGACCTTTACATCGTGTGCCTAAAGCTGTTCTTACCCAGTTAACTCCAGCCACACATGCTGCGTTGAATTTATGACATCTCTTTGTAGCATTTCACAGTAAAACGTGAGGAAGAAATATAAAGTATAAGAGGCAAGTTCAGACATGACGATGCAGCGACGCGACAATGTTGCAGAAGCTATTCACAGAACATGAAAACTCCAACTACAGCTTGTAATTTTGTGAGCTGTGCCGCCTGACGATCATAAAACTACAATTAATTACTGTAGCTGGTGTAATACAGAGGGACAAGTCTTAGCAGGTGAACCACCCACCCACCGACCTACCTGTGTTCTCGTTGGGACAGGTGGTGTGTGGAGAGAAGCCCTCGAGCGGGTTCGAGTTTGGCGCAACGACAGCGACGCCAGCCACCCTGCCGGAGCCGTTCTTCAGCTTCATCATGATGGATCTGACAGGCAGACGGTCGGCACGGGGCAGTGGAAACGATATGGGTACAAATGCAGGTCAGACGTGGGTTTGAAATGTGGTTTGAGTTTCTTTCCTCAGGGAGGTTACACAGGTAGAATTTGCCAAATATGATGTACTGTGCGGCTTATAAACAAACAGGTTTAACCGCCATGTGCTGATGGTATTATACCCCCCCACCACCAACCATCTGCTACTCTAAAGAGAAAACATATGTAATTAAAAGAAAAGCCTTTAAACTACTGACACTTATTTTAATTACTATTTAATAAAGTGACTGTTTTTTATGGATTAAACAAAACAAATGTCTGGTAAGAGTAAACGAGAAGACAGGCCCTCACTCTGATTAAGAACTACTGCAGCTACTCCCTCTGCAGGATGAGACGTGGCGACTGTACCTGGTAAAGAGCGGGGACTCCAAGATAACGAGATAAGGTGGATTGCGACCAGTCTTCAGGACCCAGTCCAGGTTTTCCTCTGACTCGAGCACATGGAGAACGCCCACGTTACCCGACAAAGAAGCTGCAATCCGGAAAAAAAAGGGAGATTAAATATCAGCATCTAGATAAAAAGCTTAAAGTGCCAGGCCTGCTCTCCATTACTGGGAAGGTTCTACGATGACGTTTTGACACAGCGAAGATAAAACAGGATACGCTACATCCTGAAAGCTTTTGTTAATCAGATATTAACTTGAACTGCCTGAAGAAAGCACACAGAAAACTCTCTGAAAACAGCTGTAGTAAGAGTTTTTCAATAAAAAAATCAAGGGAAAGAAGGACACAGACTTTACGTTTAAGATGCTCAAACTGTAACAGGTATTTTTACTTGTCACGAGTGTCCTAGATACATCTCGGACTCTTGAGAGAAGCACATCACTTTGATCTACTGCTTTACTCACACTGGCAGCCTATTTGGTGTGTTGCATTGAGCAGTCGCACACAGGGGACTGTGTAATTGAGATGCACATAAATCTTCTTTTCCACTGAATTACAGCTGACACCTGCAGAAGAGAGAGAAACAAAAAACACTTTAACAACTGAACAAAGAGACATTAAGGCAGAGCTTTTACTAAGTCAGCAGTATACAGAGAGAATATGATAATGTCACAAATGCATGTTGAGATAACGTGAAATGAAACTCTGACTGGTGAAAACACATTGCTAATTTTAGAAACCAGCTCGCAGTCAGGATGTGGTAGTTACTATCTGCATTTATTTGACGTTTTAACTGGTGCAGCTTGCTTAAAACGAATGAAACGAGCACTCAGTGGTGCTGCTGAACTTTATTATTTAGCCTACCCGTATTGATATAAGTCATATATTAATAAATAATGAAAACAATCAGTGACCTTTAATCTGGGTTAAAACAAACAAACAGGGACTATGCTGCTCCATGTTGGCCCTTGGATTAAATACATTTTTTATAAATAAATGCAGATGACCTTTTAATTTCCTCAAAACCATAAAAATATGAACTTTCTATACCATGAGCCACTTTAGATTGCTTGCAGTTTACATAAACTGTTATAACTTTAATCCAAAAACAATGCAGTTTACATAAACTGTTATAACTTTAATCCAAAAACAAGTTTTTCAACACAAATCCTCTAATTTAACAGCTGTAACATTAAAGAAATCGTAGTTTGCGGTGCTGTTGAACTGTAATGGTGTTTTTCTATTTAGCCTACTCTCTTTGATATGAATGGGGTGGACAAAATAATGTAAACACACCACTCAGTGATCTGTAAATTTGGTTTTAAACTATTTTATTGTGTAATTTAACTTTGTTGGCAACAATGAACTGGGACCATGTTGCTTCAGCATGTTGTCTCATGGATTAAATACATTTTAATATATATTCTTGCATAATTTCCTCTCAAAAATTGTATAAATATTAACTTCTTAGTGCTTAAACTTTAAAGAAACTGCTAGGTCACCTGTTGGTTCACCTGTTAACTTCAGAGCTCTCAGACAAACGGCACTAACGTTAATGTAACATTAAAGCAACGTTTAAAAAAACATTTCAACAGACACAAAGTGTTATTTTGGTGTCTCACCTGTACGCCAGGGCACAACACAGTTTGTAAAGCGACTTAACTTGTGCTTCAGCTTCTTTGTGTCTGTTACAGACAACTAAACAAACATTAAACTATAAAATATTTGATGTAATTCGACGTCAGGTTGTGTAATTTAACTTTGTTGGCAACAACAAACTGGGACCATGTTGCTTCAGCATGTTGGCTCATGGATTAAATACATTTTATTATATATTCTTGCATAATTTCCTCTCAAAATTGTATAAATATTAACTTCTTAGTGCTTAAACTTTAAAGAAAGTGCTAGGTGACAGGTTTTTCCTTCACCTGTTGGTTCACCTGCTAACTTCAGAGCTCTCTCAGACAAACGGCACTAACGTTAATGTAACATTAAAGCAACGTTTAAAAAACCGTTTCAACGGACACAAAGTGTTATTTTAGTGTCTCACCTGTACGCCAGGGCACAACACAGTTTGTAAAGCGACTTAACTTGTGCTTCAGCTTCTTTGTGTCCGTTAAAGACAACTAAACAAACGTTAAACTATAAAATAATATAAAACATTGGATGTAATTCGACGTCAGGTTGTGTAATTTAACTTTGTTGGCAACAACAAACTGGGACCATGTTGCTTCAGCATGTTGGCTCATGGATTAAATACATTTTTAATACATATAACCTTTTAATTTCCTCTCAAATTATATAAATATTAACTTCCTATAGCAGGAGCCAGTGTTGAGTGCTTTAAACTTTAAAGAAACTGATATAACTTCCATCATACGACAGGTTTTTCCTTCACCCAACTTTCAGAGCTCTCAAACAAACGGCACTAACGTTCATGTAACATTAAAGCAACGTTTAAAAACCGTTTCAACGGACACAAAGTGTTATTTTGGTGTCTCACCTGTACGCCAGGGCACAATACAGTTTTGTAAAGCGACTTAACTTGTGCTTCAGCTTCTTTGTGTCCGTTACAGACAACTAAACAAACGTTAAACTATAAAATAATATAAAATATTGGATGTAATTCGACGTCAGGTTGTAACGGTTAACAGCGCGAGCTGCTCCGGACTTGAGCGCGAGCTGCTCCGGGCGGGTCACGAGCAGTCACGCTGATGCTGAGTCCGTCTTTAGCAGCGGAGCAGAAACCAATCTGTGACTAGCTCGCAGAAAAGTCGTCAAAAACACCAAACAAAACAAGAATGTGGTTATTTTAAGCCCCCTATCTGCTGTACGTGAGTTTAAAGTCGCTGTGACGTTGAGCCTCATTGTAAAACGTCAGTTAAATCACCCGGCAACCCGAAGATTTTTCTGCTAACGCTGGCTAGCCTAGCTCCACCGAGCACAAAGAAAGCCGCCCGGCACACAAACACTGACGCTCACTGACTAAATACGTGGACACGCACACACACACGTTAAAAAGGAACAAAAACTCACCGATAAAAAACCAACAAAGTAGCAAATTAACGATCCGTTTGTTCGACAGCGGATCCATCTTCCTGGTTTAGGAAAGCAGAAGAACACACACAACAGTAGGAGGTGTTGACATGGAAAAACGTCCGGGTTCCGCTGTTTGGTTCCGGTCTCCTCCTGTCAAAATGGAAGCTCAGAGTCTCAGCGGGTTTAATTTGATTTTTATGCCTCTTTAAAAAAATCACCCTCTGCTCAGATTTTACGTTAAACTACCCTTTCTCCTCCCTACTTGTTTTTAATTCATGGTTCAGCGCAATGCCAAGCAAGGAGTGACTCAACTCAGTACTCCCTTTACATGTGATGACTCAACCCTGTAGTGCACTTTGGATGCTCCTAAACCACTTAACACAATAAAACCACAGTTAATCCCACGTACCGGATTAAATAATATAAAACACAACCCACACACTGCCTCTCCATTGATAAACAGGCTTTATTTTCCTTTTCCACCCCTCAAATACAGAGTTATTCATCTCATACGAGTGAGTAAAGAGACATTAGTTAGGTTTACAGCACAGATAGAGAGAGAGAGAGAGAGAGAGAGGGAGGGAGGGAGGGAGCAGCACAAGAAAATGCTTTTTGCAGGATAAGTAATGCATGGAATAAGATTCAAATGATTAAAGCAAACATATAGATTTCTGGTTTCATTCCTCAGCTCAACAGTTTTTTTATTATTATTATTTCTACAGAGTAAAGTGTGGATGTGTTTTTCTCTCTTCTTCAGTTCTTCTCTTTGCCTTCGCCTCTTAGCGGAACTGAAGTGGACTGACGCGCAGGCCGATCACATCCTTGCCGATCTCAGTCACCTGGAAAATAAGGTGAGATTAAAGATTAAGAGGTTAGCGGGTTACAAAATGGAAACAAAAGAATAGGATCATCACTGATTAATTCATCACTTTTCCTAGGTTTTTGACACAGGTATACGCACAAACACTTTGATGACTAATCCTTTTGATAAGACAAGATTTATTTATGTCATCTTAGTCTATTAACAGCTGTGCGTGTGTTTTTTCTTTATTGTTATTACTATATTACTTGCATATTCTGGTTTCCGAGTCGCGACCTACCTGTGTGACCCTGCAGATCTGGCCTTTGTACGTCGGGCAGTAGCAGGCTCCAGACAGAGGGCACTTCTCAACGGGGCGTCCACGGTACAGAGGGACGAAGGAGGCAGCGCACAGGTCGAAAGGATTGTGGGGGTCGTAGTTCAACTGGTGGGCGTCTGTCAGGGTCTTCTCACAGGCCGCCAAAATCTTGCGGGTCTGAATGGCAGAGAGATGTTTGACACGACGGTTAAGAGATGATAAAACTGTGACACGTGAAAAACTATTTTAAAATTCAGCGAAATGAAGCGACGACAAACCTGCTGTGCAACATTTGGATTTGGTCCCAGCTCGAGCAGGCGTCGTGCAAAGCCGGCAGCTGTCTTGAAGTTACGGAGTTTGAAGAAGAGATTCAGAGCTGTGCGCAACACCAGCACCATGTGGACTGGCTGGAGGTTACAGTGGGTGAAATACGCAGCCATCTGTAAGGGAGAGAAACACATATGTAAGGAAATCAGGCTTAAGAATGAAAAACGATGAGTGTACAGACACTTTGCTCAGATATTTACCTCACACAGCCTCTTCTGCTCATCCAGTGTCTCTTTAGGCAACTTCTTCCTTTCCGTCTCCATGGTCAGACCCACTATGTACTCTTTGCAAATTGTGATCAGCTGCTGGGCCTGAAACACACAGACACACATCCCAATCACGCACACATTTAATATATTTCCAAACATATCTAGGTGTGTGCATGCCTGTGCATGATCAGATTCTGTGCTCACCTCTGCAATCTCCTGCTTGTTATCAACCACCAGCAGAGGTACAGACAGCAGGATGGCTCTGAAGCGCTCGACAGCTTCCTCAAAACGCCCGGACGTGGTCAGCTGGTAGCACTGCTGTAGGCGGGCGATGAGGTCGGAGAGGCGCAAGCCCACGGCGGGCAGTCCCTGCTTTGCACCACAGTCCTAAAAAACAAAATATTTGTATATTTATATATACAGAAAAGAAGGAGTTGGAAGCAGAGACGCAGGAGCTGTTGTAAACGAACAAACAAAGAGCTGTACCTTCCAGTTTCTCTGGGGATGGCCGCGCAGGCAGGGCAGGGAAGGCAGCCCCAGGTAACAAGTGCGGCCTCTGGACAGTGTCTGCATGAACAGCGACTTGTAGGGGCCGAAGTTCACAACTCCTACCTGGTCGTGGAGCAGCTGTGGTACAGATGAGGAACAGTAAGTGTCAGTATAAAAGCACAAAAAAAAGAAATACTCCGAAAACAAATGTCCCATTTTTTTTTACGTACTCTCATCGCAGTTTCGAAAGATCCAGCCAGGATGTGGTCCACTGGCAGCTGGGAGTTGTTGCACCACATCTGTGTGGGACTCATGCCCTTGGTCGGTGGGACAAAGAAACCGTCTTCTGCTCCTCCTCCGCCACCTGCCGGAATGTCCTGATGGTTGTAAAAAATAAAATTCATGAGTCAAAAAGACCTGACATGAGATTTATGAGATTGGTGGTGGATTTGTTGTGACGTAGCTCTCCTCACCAGCTCTGGGGGAAGGTCCAGGTCTTCCTCCACCTCCCAGCCGCCTCCCTCCTCTTTCCCCACTCCTTCATCCCCTAATCCTTCCTGGGCATCCATGAAGCCATCTAAGAGACAGAGGAAGGTGGGAAAGACGCACATTAATTGAAGTATTGATAATATATGCACACTGAAAGGTGAAAGCTGAATTTACCTTCATCCAGTTGAAGCTCTGCATCATCTCCCCAGCCCTCGCCTCCTGGGGCATCCATGTCCAGGTCGGCAGCCATCTGACCTGCCTTCCCTACAGCAGACAGGTTTCCACAGCTTAGATGAGTCATTTCATTTTATTTCAACTTTTATGATATGTATTATGATAGCAGATGGTATATGTGTATGTGCATGTGTCAAGACTGATGACTCACCCTTTGCTGCAATGGCTCCCTCAAAGAAGCCCTTGGATACGGTGAGCAGAGGCCAGTTGGTGTCCAGAGGGTTGATGGGTGGAGGAGGCTGCAGCAGCTGTGCATTGGGATCAACCTCTGGCACCTACAAGACACGAGATCCACCATTAATTCATCAAAATTATGTATTTATCCACTGACATGAGAGCGATTTTACACGTTACGGTTGTCATTGTGTGTATGAAGGTACTGGGAATGTTTTCTCAACACACCGTCTCCTTTTCTGGGTCAAAGGTTTCTTTCAGTGCCTCAGCCTCTTCATCCAGCCCATGAGTGGCTGCGGTCAGGTAAGCCAGAGACTCTGGAAACAAACATATTCCACTGTTAACCAACAACATTGCTTGGGTAAGCACATGGCAGTGAAGACGATGAAGGAGACACTTGGACTCACTCTGTCCACAGTTCTTCAGGATGCGGACCCGCTCGCTGACATCTCCCAGGTAGAGAGCTGCCTGGTAGTGACCGCTCATGTCCTTCCTGATCTCAGCTAAAAAACAAACAGTACACACAAATATTAGTTCACCACAAACCTTCGACCAAATCACCAGACTAAAAATCATTAAACATACCGATCTTCATCATCTTGCGCAGCTTGGCCAGGTTGCCAGTGATCAGGTAGAGGAAAGTGAGCTTGTCAAAGTTCTTGGTCCTCTGGTAGCACATTTCAACGACCTGGTGATGACCCTGCAGCAGTGCCGCTTCACCCAGACGCTCCCAGCAGCTGCGCTCATCCAGAGCCTTGGCTGCCTCCAGAGCCACCTGAAAGTATAGATTAAGGAAATGTAGACGTGAAACTTTAGGCTCAGCAGAAAATACAACAGCATCAGTATACAGTTAGTCCAGCAGCAGCTTACCTCGATGTTTCCACACTCCAGAGCCAGACTAAAGCGCGTCTTCTCATCTTTGACAAAGTGCAGCGCCACCTCAGGGTAGCCCTTCTTCTGCAGGTAGGCAATGATGGACTGGCCCACAAGTTTGGCGTTACGCACCATGTGGAGCACCTGGAGGGACAACGATAAACGATGAAGTTAAAGAGGCCAGAAATAGATGAAACTGGGGTTAGAGAAGCAAAATCTACATTCACAAAAACACAAACCCACCTCATCGTATTTACGGTTGACCAGGGCGAGTTTGAAGCGGTACTCTGTCGGGTCGATGGTGAGGACGCGCGGTCTGCACTCCCTGTCCAGACAGTAAACACTGTTTCCTCTCACACGGGTCACATAGATGGGCAGGTCCAGGGTCCTGATGATGCCGTGATCGCTACAGGAGAACAAAGAACGCATGTTAGATGTTGATATGCGCGTGACGTTTTGCTTGGCAGCAAACAGAAAACTTTTTGATATACAAACACATGTAGGAGTGCAAGATGAGTAAAATCTTTGTGTTGAAAGAAACTTTCTTTGTGCTGCTGCTGGTTGCTTTGCACAAAAAAAAAAAAAAAGTGCTTTCATCTTTGAAAATCAGGTCAGTGAAGCACCGAAAATGTGTGCCCACTACCAGTCTGGTACGTTTGCTCTCACCTCCAGTTATTACGTCAGCGACACAAACAAACCTAGTTTAATGCTAAAATATTTAGATCTGCTGCTTGTGTGCCTACACAAAGTAGACGCAGTTTATCGGCCTGATAACAGACGTGACAGACGGCTTTCCTTAAGCAGCACGTACCCAGACGTGAGGGCGTATTTGATGTGGTTAGATGTGGTGTAGATGAAGACTCCGCTCTCGTCCCAGGCTCCGCTCTTCACTCGGATGTTCTCATGAATGTTGCACAGGCTCTCCAGCTTACGGTTGCAGATCATGATGGCTGAGGGGGGAAAAAAAAAGAGAGCAGAGGTGATTTAAACTTTGCGTTTTTGTTGGGTCGAGACTGATAACAGCATCATTTCAACTTTTATGTACGTCTCTTTTGCTCTCTTGGGGTTCAGTTGTGTGGTTTGTCACTGGATTACGACTACCAGCCTCATGATAGGATAGGGTGAACTTAAATTAGTGCCTGCTGTCCAAACAGGCTCACGTCTCACTGACCTTTGAGCTCTGGCAGCACAAACAGGTTTAAAGGACAGATGAAGATAAAGATGTTGTGACTCTGTGACAAGTATCCTTGTCAGTACCTGATACTCAACACTTTTATCTCCACCCACCGTGTTTAGCCAGCAAAGCCACGTGGCTGGTGTCGGCGCTCCACACCACGTATTTGACCTTGGCGATCTTAACGGTGGCCAGAGAGCGTTTCTGCTGCACGTCAAACAGCGTCACGCCGTCGGCGTCGCGCAGTAACAGCGAGCCCGTGCCGGCGTAGAAGATTTCTTCGCAGCTCGGCACCTGAACTTTCTTCACGATTTCATTCTTCAGGTTCTTGATGAGCAGCTGGGAAAGGAGAAGGGAAAATATTAGGAGATGAAAAGAAAAAGGACTTTGTAAACTCACATCAACTTTTTGATTTTACTCATTATATGAAGATTAACGTCAAGATATTACTCCTATATTTCCAAACGTTCTGGACCTGGAAATAAACTTACAGAGTGCATACGGTCCAGGACGGCAAATCTGTTCCTGGCCACCCAGACTGCAGTCAGACCAGAAGACCTCTTCCCCTCCGGTGCTGAGAAAAAACAGACATACAGTTTGTTTTAAAAAGGGAACCGATTTCTTGGCATCCAGTCAACAGTGTACAGCAATGGTACAGCAGAAAGCACAACCTGACATTTAACTACACATACTCATGATAGAGAGATTCAATATTAAATGATAAACAGTTTACAGAGTGTGAAGAAAACAGAATAACTTCAGCGAGGCGTTTCTTTACCATCGGGGTTCTGGGAGTCGCTCTCTTTGGGAATAGAGTACAGGTCATAGGTGCTGTTCTCCAGGTTGGTCGCCCTCTGCAGGAGTTAAAGAGCATTACATCAAACATGGAACACAATCTACTTGAGTGCCATTAAGGGACTAACGTGTTTTGTTTAAGAGATACTTACAGTGCAGAGCAGGACAGCGTTCTCGGCAGGGTTGTAAGACATGCTGAACACCGGGAACTTGGACCCACTAGGACAAGATAACATATACAAAACAGCATGTTACACTCACTAATATCCAAAAGCCTTTAATGAGTCAGAATGATGGTCAGGTAGAAGTGAAGGGACCGACCTGCGGAGCTGCATGACAGCAGTGTCCTTGCTGCTGTTGAAGTCCAGCTGACGGAGGAAACGGTCCTTCACGTAGTACAGCATGTTGCCGTGCACGGCGTAAGCCGGACGCTCGCGCTCCAGCTTGAAGACAATCATGCCGCTGTCATGACCTGAAGGAGATACAGACCATCGTTCAGCGAAACAGTCACATAGTTACACGCCTAAAACAGGAGGAGCGTGCCAACATTTACAGATGATCTCCAGATGTTCCTTTGACGTTGTTAACAGATGCAGACCGGTGTCGCCATCTACCTACCAGCAGCAAACAGGTTGAGGTTCGGGTGAGCCCCGAGCACCCAGAAGCGATCGTGGTCCCTGCGGAAGGTCTGCACTCCGGTCCTTTTGGACATATCCCACACTCGGATGCTCTTGTCCTCAGAGTTGGACAGGATGAGCTCCTGACGCGGGTGGAAGACGGCACAGGACACGTTGTTGTAGTGACCGCGGCATGTATCGAGCTCCCACGCCTTGGATTCTGGACCGTGGGAGAAGGACAGCGTGAAAAGAGAGACAGGAGACAACACATGCTGAGTGAAAAGCATAATTTCAGTTATAATGGAGTCAGCTTATAAACGTTAACCGCTGACTTACCATTCATTCTCCAGATCTTGACCTGCCTGTCGTCAGCTCCTGACACGATGAGAGGCATGCTGGGGTGGAAGGCAGCCCAGTTGACCCCTCGGTCGTGACCCTAGACACAGATACACACAGTTATGTGACCCTTCGCACAGCACTGAGGTAAAGGGAGGGAAGGCTTCCTACTAAAACACTGACACTGTTTTTTATTAATTCAATGATTAATTAATAAAATGTATAGAAAAGCTACATTGTAGCAACCTCAGTTATTGAAATCATCATTCCTTTTCATCTTCACTCCATCAGAAGTGGACACGTCCAAAGAGACGAGAGTGTGCCTAAGCCTGGTTTTGTCCCAATTTTCCATTGCTTTGATTGGATGACACATCGCTGTTATTAATGTTCAAACCAAACCCAGGCGATGACATTTTATTTCCTTGGGTTGGACATTTTTGGACGTCGTGGAGTAATAATTCAAGAGACAAAAATATACAGAAGGACATGATGTAATTTAAAAAGCCGCCTATGTTTGAAACATTAAGCTGAACTAATTTAGTTTAATATTTTCCATCAGCGGTGATCTGGGTACTTTTTCTTTACAATATTAATTTTGTTTCTCTCCGACTTTTCAGCGGACCCAACCACTGACATGGCATCATTTTATTTCTAAAATATTTAAACTCCAGGCAAACAACCATTACAGTTAGAGCGGCTTTTGAAGAGTGCATGGCAGAGGCCATGGAATCCATCATCCCTGAAGACCAACGGGCACAAATAAATGTCGCCAGGGAGCACAAAACACTCGGCAGCTGAAAGTTAAAGCTCTGACGTTTCAAGCCGACTTTCTCACCTCCAGCACATGCTTGACAACAGCATCCGAGGCGCCGAACAAGTCGACGCCAGAGATGCCGCGCACCTCCGTCTCCACAGCTCCCGGAGACAGGTTCTTCTTCCTCAGACCTGGAACCAACATTCAGGGCATCGCGTGCAAGGAAGGAGCCATATTCATGTTACACAAGGCACAACCACAGTACGGCGGGAGGAAAAAACATGTGAGACAGGATACAAATTAATAAAATAATCAAATATGAAGCGATGTTGCAGGAGAACAGAAGCAACAGAAGGGACTGTTGGACTACTGAACACACACACGGGGTAAAAACACACCAACACAACCTCTGCTCTCTCATCCGTCGCCAACTTGAGTCTGGAAACAATCACGGCTCTAACATAACGTTGATTGGGTTAATGAATCACTTCCATACAGATCACGAGTTGATTGGACGGCAGTGAAAGATACTGATTACCTCCCAGACTCAAATTAGGATCAGGGAAATTAATGATTGAGAAAACAAAAGCTTGCATTCATGATTCTCTCCCGTTAAACATATGTGGTGAACAGACAGTTCAAACAGCACGAAGAAATGACACAGGGTGGGGAAATGACACTAGGAACCCGAGTGCAGGTGTGGATGTTTCCAGGGAGAGCATGGAATAAGGAGGACGCAGGGAGCGTGTGGACTTGGCTGATGGGGATGGGGTGGGTGGTGCTTGGCGTTGTAAAGACGTGCTCTGATGGGGCGTTGGATGTCAGAATATGAGTTGTTTTATTACTGTCTTGGAGGCTCATGCACAGATGTTTCTGCACAGTCGCATGCGGAGTTAATAGAGTCTAACATGTCACAGTTTTGGGGTTAGGGATGAAGTTTGTAACAACTTAATATAAACACTGTTGCATATTTGGTGTTATAGTTGGGAGTAGTAGAGCCAGCCGTGCAAATGTCATGCCATGGAGGAGTGTAAAAACACTTTAAAGTCGCCGCTGAGGAAGTTTAAGTTTGTAAGAGATACGTTAGTTGGTCTTGGTAAATGGTAAAATAACAGTATGGGAAGCATGAGTGCAAAGTGACCTTTTCTTTATGGTCAAATGATGCCGTGCACGTATCATGGTGAGTGAAGAGTCTACGCTCTGCTAGGACGTCTTCTGATCTAGAAGCTCGGGACATGCTATGTATGAAAGGAATCATGCAGAAAGCGTTAAAGCATCTCAGGACAGCAGACAGTTGCAGAGTGATAATAGATGTGAGACAGTTTAGTTAGTATATAGACAAGAAACAAGAAGCCACAAACATCATTAACAGATTTTAAGAGCATGCAGAGGCACAGAAACACCTCTCACACATCTTTTACCTTTTAAACTACAGCTTACATCTCTCTGACCTTCAGACTTATTTACAGTGAAGTATTTCATTCAAAAATACCACACCATAAATTTGTTCTGACAGTACATCGTTATTCCTGAAAGGAGAGGTGTTTCTGCAAACAGCCCACAGAGATTTGTCGTCTACAAGTCGGAGAGGAAGAAGAGGTGTGGCAGGACTTGGTGTTGATCCTGTTCCTGCTTCTTCCTCATCCTTTCTACCACTCTGCCCTCCCACCCGTTCCTCAACCCAACCCAACCGTCCTCTGGGTCCACCCTCCCCCAGGCCCTCACCGGAAATATCCCACACTCGCACGGTCTGGTCCAGACTGGCCGACACCACCAGGTCCTCGGATGGGTGGAACTGGGCACACATCACGTAGTGATTGTGGCCCGTCAGCACGCTGTGGAAGAGGAGGAAAAGAAGGGATGTAATTCAGATCACACAAGACTATACGCACAATTACATCTTGTGCAAATAGTGCAGCACTTCCATGTTCAAAACAAGCGATGAAGATCCACCACTCAAGCGTTGTCAGGACTTTTTGTTAGAAACGTCGGGTGTTTCTGTTTGTTTTATGAAAATGACTCAAGTAGTGATAAAAAAAATTTAAAAAAGAATGAATGAAGTTAGAGTAAAACACAATGTTCTTTCTTTTCACAGAACATAATGTTCTGTGAATCTTGAAAGATTTGTAAATATGATCAAAAATGGTGCTGGTGGCAATTTAAAAAAAAAATAAAACAATAAAATACTCCGGTGGGAAAAGTTGATCTTTGTTTTTTTAAAGTGTGTGTCTCACCAGACGCAGGTTCTGGACTGCCAGTTCCAGATGCGAATAGTCTGATCATCCGAGGCACTCAGAATCCAGGGGTACTCCTACAGAAAGAGAAATGATTTCATTCATTGAGTTCAAATTCAGACCTCGTCAGCCCTGTACTCTGTAATCAGATAACAACTCACGTGGTGGAAGAAGGTGGTCCTGATGTAGTCGAGGTGTCCGAGCAGAGTGAAGAGGCAGCGCCTCAGCTTGTAGTTCCACACCTGGTGAAAACAGGGATTATTTAACTCAGCACAAACAGTCACAACCTATCGAAATAATCTAATAATGATACGTTTACATATTTCATTTTTGATAGACCTCTCTGTAAATACAGTCCATACTGCCATACTTCTGTTTACACTGTGCCATATTGCCACACGGATGTCTTTTAGCTTGTATATATTTTTAGCTTGTATATTTTTTTACATCCTTTACCTATACAGCCGTCCCTCGCTATAACGCGGTTCACTTTTCGCGGATTCGCTGTTTCGTGTCGCTATAACGCGGTTCACTTTTCGCGGATTCGCTGTTTCGTGGATTTTTTTCGTGTAATTTTGCATGCTTTTTTTTTTTTAACAGCGTACTAAACAGTATGAACGCGCATTGTGTTCGGCACCGTCAGAGGAACTGTGAAATACGCGTGAGTTACTGGCAATATTTTCTTATGTGTCAAACCTCGTAGATTGATCATTAAAATTAAATTTGTTAAAAATGTTTGGGCTTGAAAACAGGTTTTGATCTTTTGGTTTCATTTACTAATACAGCATTGTACTTATTTTTGTTAAATCTGCGAAAGTTTGAACTTTGAGAGTGTTTAAATAAGAAAATCTTAATGCCTGTCTGAGAAAAGTGTATAAAAGTGTGCGGTTAGGGGTTTTTATGGCCTTAAAACATGTATAAACGAGGGACCATTGTACTTTATATTTCATGTTTATACTGTTCGGGATAAGAGGGAAACACGATTTCAATACTCTCTATGTCCTGTACATGTAGCGGCATTGACAATAAAGTTGACTTGACTTGACAGAAGTTTCCACAAGAGCATGCAGCAGATATCACGTCTCTTGACTTGTGTCAATATTTGCCTTTATGTGCTCCATGACATTTCTCGCCTCACCTTGATCTTGTAGTCATCTCCTCCAGACACAAACAGAGGCTGCTGTTTGTGGAAATCAATCCCTCTGACGGGGCCTGTGTGAGAGGGGGACCAGGACACATCAGTTACATCACACATGTAATAAGCAATAATAACATTAATAATAATAATAACATCACTGCTTCACCATCATGCTCGTCAAACTTGTCGATCAGTGTGCACATCCGATAGTCCCACAGCTGGATCACTCCGTTGTGCAGACTTGCAAGAACCCATGGCCTCTTCGGGTGGAAACTCAGGCCTGAATTATAATAATAATATTAATAATAAACACAGTGAACACAACATTAACACCATTAGAAGACATCAGCAGGGAAACCATTTTAGGTGAGCCGAGTTTACAGCTAGACTTCATTCATCGCCACATGTGGACACAGGACTTAAATGATGATTTAAATATAAAGTATGTGACACATAAACCTTCTTTAAAAACATTTAATTAACTCATTAAACAGACGTAACGATTAAAAGAAACGTCAGCTCGCTAACGTTAGCTCCCGTGCTAACTCGCTTACCTTTCACACGAGCCGACTTCGTCTCAAATTTCGTCAACATCGTGACTTAAAATAAAAAAAAAGTATTTTTTTTATGTTTTAAAGCTGTGCTCAGATGTATCTCTACACAACAAACTGTTAAAAATAAACTGAACGCTGCAGTTAGCTCGTTAGCCTCCGCCCGTTTAGCCGACTCTCCTCTGACACGTAGCTCCTCTTGACTTCCGGTTCGGGAGCAATAACGTTGGTGACGTAGCTGCACGTTTTTGACGTAGCGGCACGTTTTTGACGCAGAAAGCTCCACGGCGGCGCTACGTAGAAATACAACACGCAAGACACGAGAGCCTCAAGCATGAGCGCGAGCCGTGCGTACTGCGTCTTCTATGTGTTGTAGCTCTACGCGGTCTGCTTTTCAAAATAAAAGCGCTTTTATTTTGTAATAACGTATAACTTAGTGGTATATATATATTAAAGATGGCGAGTTTTGCCAAGTCATCATTGAATTGACATTGTTACATTTTTATTATATTTAATATATATTTTTTTTATTAAAAGGGTCAGATAAGGAGTTACAAATATGCATGATCAACACACACAAAAAAAAAAGTAAAGAACAAAAAAAGACTCTTGCTCTCTAGTTTCATGTCTTCAGATGTTTTATGATTTCAGTCTTGAAACCAACAGGATTAATAGGCCAGTGATGTTGTAGGGGAGCAGATGGACTCTAAGGTGTCGGGCTGTTTTGGGTTATGGCTCCCACCCAGGTGCTGGACAGACCTTCAGCCAGAGACTGCTGGCACCAAGATGCTCCACAGAGAGACACAAGAAGTCTTTCCTACCTGTGAGCATCAGTCTCTACAACTCCTCCCTCAAAATATCACACACTCCAAGTCAAGTCCAGTAGCTATCGAACTGGCTTGTGCAATAAATAAGTGAAATCTGCCGCACATGCATACTGCACTTTAACAATCAGTGTCTATTCTCTGTACAGTCTCCTTAAAACACCAAATTCTTTATAAGGTTTTAGATTTATATGTCGTATAGTTCACTGTTACTTGGCTTTTATCTTACTGTTTTTGGTTTTATTTAACTGTTATTTATACCCTGTGTATATAGTGTTAAATTGTATATCTTCAAGGGTTATGGGATGTTATGTTATGTTCAAATGTTTTTTTTTTCTTGCTATTATTTACTATCTCACTTACCGCTGCTGTAACAAACACAATTTCCCTGCAGGGATTAATAAAGTATTTCTGATTCTGATTGATGCTTTAAGATGTTTTGCCAGTCTTATGTTCTGGACTTACAGAAACCCCATTTTACTTTTACTGTGTATACAGTTGAAAAGTCAAATAACCTGCAAACATCATATGCTATTATTGGATAGGATAAACATCACATGTTCTGAGATGGTTATTGTTTTTTTTTTATTAATGTAAAATCAGTACAGTAGTCGATATAGCTACATAAAAGAGCACAAGTGTGTCAAAATTGCTCCCTACCTGCGTAAGTTTAATTAGTTCACTTGCTACTGCTTATGTGAAAGCGATGATGATTAATAATCCACAAAAACAACAACAACAACAACAAAATTTGCATTGTATCGTTATTTTTATTTCATATATTTACAAACCAAAAGAAAATAGTGTCAAATAACAGGTTGCATGTTAGTTTTAAACAGTGCTCTGGGCATGTCTGCATCGGCCCTGAGAGTTGAATAGATTGCACCCATCCAATGAAAACCACAAGCCTTTTTTTTGTTGTTTTGTTTTTTTAAATGGACCTCCACAGCAGCGTTTGATGTGAATCTGCTCTCTCCTCAGTGCACGGCTGACTGAATCTTTTCACAGTACCCCTTTATTATACAGTTATTGATGAGCTGATTTCTAGACCTCTCTCCGCGGTCACAGCGGTGAAATCCAGAAGTCCACTGGCGAGAAATGACCACTGGTGTAAACAAACCCATCAACCCAAATGTGCCGACGTTAGGCTGCTTACCCAACTGTGCAATCTGGACGAATTATAGACGCGTGATGTGTTTGGTACCTTTTTCTGGAAAGAACCTAATGTACTTTTAATGGAGGGTGCAGGATATATGTACACGTTATCGCTGCCGTGAAAGTGTTTTTCTTTCCTAGCAGGAAGCCCCTCGTCCAAAGAAAGCATCACTCTGCACGTTAAAAACACCGGGGAATCACGAGGGAATCACTTTGCACAGTAACTCTACACTATAATGATCACTGTAACCACTGCAAAGGCATCCGGGAATTATCTCAATCACTTCAAATCGACACCTGGGAATGGTGGGTGGGGGGTGGCATCACTCGGGAGGATTATTCGTTAAATTATCTGGTTGGATTACAGCGCTCAAATCATCTCTAGTCTTTTTAATTCTTTTTAATTATTAACAAATGTACAGTCATTTCATTTTCAGTTTCATTACACGTTAATAATTCATTAACTCGTTAATTTAAATCCTGTACAGAAACAGAGGTGCTTGTTTGATGAAGTGCCAAAGAATTATCGCGAACTTGGGAGAGTCACACCGTTTTAAAACTATAATCTTAAGTTCTTAGCTGAATCATAGCAACGTCGTTACCTTCTGATGAGACCTAAAATAATCATTTAAAAGTCTTATTGCAAAGGCACTGTTTACACCCGTGAAGTGGATTGATAGATCTGACCATGAGGCTAAACAGCATTGTAAAAACATGAAGAACGGCAGTGCTATTTTCTTTTTTTTAAGGAATGCTGTTAAAAAATAAACCATGAAGGAGGTGTGGCAACCGTTGACGAACTAACGCAGAGATGTTCTCAGTGGTGCGTTCAGTGATTTCCAGACAGAAGAGAGTGTGTTTGTGTGTGTGTGTGGTTTCTGTTGTTTTTTTCCTGCCTCCTCCGTGTTGTTTTGTCATCCACACACCTTCTACTCGAAGGAGAACAGTGTCGACGGTCACACTCCTGTCTGACCTGTTGCTTTCACACTCTTTCACTTCTCTGCCTGTCGCCGACTGACGCACACAAGAGTGACCGCTCTCTGGCTTCAGTGCTTCTGATGGACCGCGCCGCTACCTCGTCACATGACGGAGCACTGCTCTGCCGCCGCGGCACCTGCGGCGCCTCCTCCGAGATTGAGGGACTCCATGTCGAAGTTAAAGCCCGGAGGCTGGCGGGGGGGGAAGAAGAGACGGAAGAATGCTGTCATGTTTATGATACGGCTGGGTGAAAGGACATCAACATCTCTGGGCGTATTCGGCAATCATGAGGATTAAGATTAGTTTTGCACCAATATGATGAAGTATCTTTGTTTGTCAGGTATTTATAATTAATATCATTTCATATCTGGTCATTCATTTATACATTTTAAATGACTATGATGTATTTTCCTGCAGTCTAAGCCATCTAATGCACCATACCTCCCTCACAGAGTAACACTTTTAAGCATTTGAAAACTCATTGGCTGTAATGAATGGCAAAAAATACAGTTACACTTCTTTAGATACACCTGTACAATCTAACGCAATCAAATACTACTGTTCTGTGTCTGTAGGCAAAAAAGGTGCATGGATTTGCTGTAATTCAACTATTTTACTGTACTTTGTGGAGCCCCTGTAGTGTGAGAGTTTTACATTATATTGTGACAGACATAAAATCCAGCCCTGAGATGTCAAAATATGTTCTTCCACTTTCAAGATATGAGTGAAACAGATGTGTATATATATCTGTATACACTGCACATCCACTGTTTCTTACTGAAAACTTACCGCATCACCTGCCAGCTCTTTGGGTGGTTGGCCGAGGTCTTGCAGCTGTAAGCAAAAGTGTTAAGAATCTGTGAGTTTCACTGTGAACAGGCTAAGGCACATGAAAGTAAAAAATATAAGAGTTTATAAGCTTTGCTGTCCGAAGAGAAAGACATCGTGACAAACCTACAAACAGATAGACTCCAATCAATTCATCAACTGTTCAACAACCAAGAGTGTGTCTACCTTTTGCATCAGGTCCATGATGCTCTCAAACGTGCTCTCTTTGTCTCCTACCCCCTGTTCCTCCCTCTCAAAGTGGTTACAGATGTCTCCCATGATTTTGGCCTGGTTCTCATAGCGCTGGTAGTCCTCCGGGCTGAGAGTCGGCTTGTTGGCATCCAGCCATTCTGGGTACTGTGAGAGTGAGTGACATTTATGAGCGACACTTGGTAGCAGAGCTGGAGAGTACAGTCAGTGCTCGTAAAAAACAGATGCAAACCTTAGTAGTGATCTCTTTGAGAGATGGATAAAGCACTTCCTTAGAGAGAAGGTTCTGCATGATGGACTGCATGATGGGCAGTATGTTTCCGTCTTCACCGCCCGCTTCGCCGCCCTCTTCCAATCCCAGGCCTTCTAGAGCCTTGACAAGGTCGTCCCCAGCTAGTCCTGAGGTCTGTAAGGCCACAAAACAGACAGACAGTCTGTAACCTCTTCAAGGTTTCACGACAACTGAATAAGTCTGATTTTACCGACCTGCAGGTTGTCTGCATTTTTGGCCAGGCCACGGAGAGTTTCTTTAAGACAGGACGTGAATTCTTGTTGGGATTCTGTGTCGGTGCCTACATGGAAAACACAGATAACATTTAGGCTGCAGGAAACAGCGAGCAAGCAGAGGAACACGTCAAAATCACAGATAATGCAAAATTGTAGCGCTTACCAACTTTGCCTGCAGCCTCTGACAGTTTTTGGAAGTGCTGCAGTAACTCCGGCTCCTCGTGGGCCAGCTCAGTCATGGCCTTCTCCCACTCCTCCTTGGCTTGGGCAGCCATGTCACCCTCGAAGAGTGTCTCGAAGAGTTTGCAGTCTTCAAGCAGTGGTGGCTAAACAGGCACAGAGAAAACATTTTAAAGTACCGTCTCTAGACACCTCGGGAGAGAGGGTGAATTGTTTTAAATTGTATCGATTGTAAACTCTTTGCTATAACAACTTTAAAATGTAGAGGCTGTTGCGAACAGTCTGCTAGACGAGTCAAGGAGTTAAGAGTTAAGTTAAGAATTTGGCTCTTTGGCCACAGAAACTGGGAAAGTACTTTTTGGCAGGCAGTGAACCTTTGGGGTTGGGTCTGAAAAGGATTTGCATGTTACACAATCAACAACCAGCTCATGCAAACATGTCAAAATAAAATAAAATCAAGGATTAATTACAAAAGAGAAACAAAAGCTTTATCTTTCACTGTTTTTTATCTCTTTAACCAAACTACGTATACATCTTGCTTGATGTACAACTGCTGGCAGACTCAAAAAAATAAACCTATAATACTATACATACTCAAATGTATAGATTTGTATTGTTGGTTTCCTTCATATTGACCTAAATCAAATGAACAATAGTGGCTACAAAATAAAACAGCGAAGAGGCATCACCCCAAACACAAACAACAACAAACTGACCTTCTCTGCACCACTGCTGGCCGAGGAGGAAGCAGCTGCAGGTTCAGCGGCTGGAGGAGCCGACGCCTTGTCGAAGTCATCCAGCGCACCTGAAAGAAAGTGATAACATTGGAACCACGGCAGAAAGAGTTTTAAAGAGTTTTAAAAGGAGTAATTCAACAACACAACCACTGATTCCACTAAAAACGCGCAGACCAGCTGTTGCAGCACATTGTCACCGTGTCCAAAACAGTAAACCGCCTACGTCTTGTGTTTTCCCTTCCTGATAATATTGTGTAATGTGTCGTCACTGGAGAGCAATCCATGGACAATGTAGAGCTGTGAATTATAATAATGACTCTTAGCTTTAATATTTTGACTTAAGACGGAACTACAGCTCTGAGTTTGATTTAATACGTTAACAGATATTAAAACTGATTACATTTGAAGAGATTTTATAAAATAAAGGCATGAAATAATAAAAACACTTTTCCCTGTGTTATAATAAAGTGTTCATTCAACTATGTAATTTTGAGAGGCTGTACTTTGTGCTGCTGTGTTATACTGATATAACAAAGCAAATACCCAACACCACAAACTACACTAGACAAACTAGTTCCTTTCTGTCACTCAGCTTGAAGAGTGACAGGAATGTAAGGAGAGACAGAGAGTGACATGCGGGAAAGAGCCACAGGTCTCTGATTCGAATCCTGGGCCGCCGCAGCAAGGACTGAGCCTTCGTACATGGTGGCGGATGCTCTACCAACTGAGCTAAACGACACCTCCTTTATACATGCACTTTAACCCTCATAGACATGCAAATGTGGAGAGAGATGGTGGAGTGATGGGCAGCCATGCAGAGCAGCGCCCTGCGAGCAGTTGGGCGGTTCAGTGTCTTGCTCAAGGGCACCTCGGCAGTGCCCAGGAGCTACCAATCCACCTTGCATACTTTGGTCCATGGATTTGAACCGGCCACCCTCTAATTCCCAAGCCAAGTCCCTACAGACTGAGCTACAGACTGAGCTACTGACTGAGCTACTGACTGAGCTACTGACTGAGCTACTGACTGAGCTACTGACTGAGCTACTGACTGAGCTACTGCCGCCCTTTAAAGTTGAATCAACAACTTTTCACAGTTTCAACACATAAATGTAACATCATAACCTCGATAAAGGTCAGAAATGTTGCAGGGCATAAGTAGGTAGGTAGGTAGGTAGATACATAGATACATAGCTAGATAGATAGGTAGGTAGGTAGGTAGGTAGGTAGGTAGGTAGATACATACATACATACATACATACATACATACATACATACATACATACATACATACGTAGGTAGGTAGGTAGGTAGATAGATACATAGATACATAGGTAGGTAGGTAGGTAGGTAGATACATACATACATACATACATACATACATACATACATAGGTAAGTAGGTAGATAGATACGTAGGTAGGTAGGTAGGTAGGTAGGTAGATAGATACATGGATACATAGGTAGGTAGGTAGGTAGGTAGGTAGGTAGGTAGGTACATAGGTAGGTAGGTAGGTAGGTAGGTAGGTAGGTACGTACATACATACATACATACATACATACATACATACATAGGTAGATACGTAGGTAGGTAGATACGTAGGTAGGTAGGTAGGTAGGTAGATACATACATAGGTAACTTTTCACACAGTTTCAACACATAAATGTAACATCATAACCTCGATAAAGGTCAGAAATGTTGCAGGGCTGCATTCATTCATAAACTGAGCAGCTTAATGTGTGCAGATGAGCCGTGCGGCGTTCACGGACACTTGTTTACAGCAACTACACACACACACACACACACACACACACACACACACACAAAGAGATATAACTCATGAACGAGTGATAAAGGTGAGTGAATAAACAGGACTATGAGTGATCGTCAGGTTTTCATTAAATGTGACACAGACTGACACATCTGCAGCAGAGTTAGCGTCGCATTACCGACAGTGACAGGCTGCGTGTGGTTGTTTTCGGTTGATTGTTTTGAGCCAGCAGCACCGACTCAGCACCGACTCATCACCGACTGTCAGCGGGAACTCCAGCTACAAAGCGAGCGAGAGAGCGCACCGAGGCTAACCCGTGACAGAGAGACAGCAGGCGGGGAGAGCGGGGATCGAACCTCCGCCTCTGACCACCGAGAGCAGCGGGTCAGACTGAAACGTGTCTTACTGTCCAGCAGCTCGTCCAGCTCCGCGTCGTGTCCGCCGGACTGCTCTGCTGATCCCGACGCCATGTTGACACCTTCACTGTGCTGCTGCAGGGCTCCGACAGATGACGTCTCTGTCTGTCTGCGGAGAATGTCGCGGACTCTATGACGCCACGCCTGCAGGCTGGATCTGAGGTGTAGCGCCACCGTGTGGCCGCGTGGAGAACAACAACTCCAGGTATATAGATAGATAGATAGATAGATAGATAGATAGATAGATAGATAGATAGATAGATAGATAGATAGATAGTACAGCATAAGACATCAGAGGCTCCTGAACACTTTCTTCCTTCCTCACCATTGACCTTTGACTTCAGAAATTTCTCCACAACAGGTAGGTATATACATAGGCAGGTATGGGTGTTGGCATTGAGGTCCTTGAGTTTGGCTTTGGTTGGGAACAGTAGGTGCCAGTTTATCTCAACACTGTGGTGTCCAGGGTCGAAGAGACCTGTTGCTGCCTTCCTATAGACATAATAGATAGTTTGTTGTTGACGTTCCAATCTACGTAAACAGACATCTGTGTCTCCAGACTAGAATATTCTGACAATACACCTCCATGAATAAAAACATTCTCTTTGACTAATTCTGGGCGTGTAGTATTTGTGGTGGTATCTTTGCGTTTAAAGTCGATCCACCAGCATGAGTTGGGCAGAATGTGAGACCGACTCAGGCACTTCTGATGAACTTTGAGAGTGTCTCTAATTCTGCTTGGCCAAGCGTCAATAAATAATACAGCATAAGACATCAGAGGAACACTTTCTTCCTTCCTCACCATTGACCTTTGACTTCAGCAATTTCTTCACAACAGGTATATACATAGACAGGTAGGTAGGTAGTGTTAGGGAATTTTCTATCCTTGGGTTACACGAGGTCACGTTTGGGCCTATTAGTTGTTTGGCTTTGGTTGGGAACAGTAGGTGCCAGTCTATCTCAACACTGTGGTGGCCAGGGTCGAAGAGACCTATTGCTGCCTTCTTAGACATAATAGATAGCTTACCGTAGACGTTCCAATCTGCGTAAACAGACATCTGTGTCTCCAGACTAGAATATGTTGACAATAACACCTCCATGAATAAAAACATTCTCTTTGACTAATTCTGGGCGTGTAGTATTTGTGGTGTTATCTTTAGGTTTAAAGTCGATCCACCAGGATGAGTTGGGCAGAATGTGAGACCGACTCAGGCACTTCTGATGAACTTTGAGAGTGTCTCTAATTCTCCTTGGCCAAGTATCAATAAATAATACAGCATAAGACATCAGAGGAACACTTTCTTCCTTCCTCACCATTGACCTTTGATTTCAGCAATTTCTCCACAACAGGTAGGTAGGTAGTGTTAGGGAATTTTCTATCCTTGGGTTACACAAGGTCACGTTTGGGCCTATTAGTTGTTTGGCTTTGGTTGAGAACAGTAGGTGCCAGTCTATCTCAACACTGTGGTGGCCAGGGTCGAAGAGACCTGTTGCTGCCTTCCTAGACATAATAGATAGTTTGCAGTTGACGTTCCAATCTACGTAAACAGACATCTGTGTCTCCAGACTAGAATATTCCGACAATAACACCTCCATGAATAAAAACATTCTCTTTGACTAATTCTGGGCGTGTAGTATTTGTGGTGTTATTTTGGGGTTTACAGTCGATCCACCAGGATGAATTGGGCAGAATGTGAGACCGACTCAGGCACTTCTGATGAACTTTGAGAGTGTCTCTAATTCTGCTTGGCCAAGCATCAATAAATAATACAGCATAAGACATCAGAGGAACACTTTCTTCCTTCCTCACCATTGACCTTTTACTTCAGAAATTTCTCCACAACAGGTAGGTATATACATAGGTAGGTAGGT
Source organism: Larimichthys crocea (assembly GCF_000972845.2). Classification (NCBI taxonomy): domain Eukaryota; kingdom Metazoa; phylum Chordata; class Actinopteri; family Sciaenidae; genus Larimichthys; species Larimichthys crocea. The sequence continues at coordinate 5,091,668 of NC_040012.1, forward strand.
AGGTAGGTAGTGTTAGGGAATTTTCTATCCTTGGGTTACACAAGTCACATGTGGGTCTATTAGTTGTTTGGCTTTGGTTGAGAACAGTAGGTGCCAGTTTATCTCAACACTGTGGTGGCCAGGGTCGAAGAGACCTATTGCTGCTTTCATAGACATAATAGATAGTTCCAATCTGTGTAAACAGACATCTGTGTCTCCAGACTAGAATATGTTCACAATAACACCTGCATGGGTAAAAACATTCTCTTTGACTAATTCTGGCCGTGTAGTATTTGTGGTGACTAATTCTGGCCGTGTAGTATTTGTGGTGTTATCTTGGGGTTTAATGTCGATCCACCAGGATGAGTTGGGCAGAATGTGAGACTGATTCAGGCACTTCTGATGAACTTTGAGAGTGTCTCTAATTCTGCTTGGCCAAGCGTCAATAAATAATACAGCATAAGACATCAGAGGCTCCTGAATACTTTCTTCTTTCCTGACCTCACCATTGACCTTTGACTTCAGGAATTTCTCCACAACAGGTAGGTATATACATAGGCAGGTAGGTAGGTAGGTAGGTAGGTAGGTAGGTAGGTAGGTAGGTAGATACATACATACGTAGGTAGGTAGGTAGGTAGGTAGGTAGGTAGGTAGGTAGGTAGGTAGGTAGGTAGGTAGGTAGATACATACATACATACATACATACATACATAGATAGGTAGGTAGGTAGGTTGGTAGAAAATATACATATTGACTCTTGTGCAATAACTTGTGCAAATGTGCATAGTGAAACTTAATTGTAGAGCGTGCAATTATGAAATGAATTGTTACAGGAGGAGTCTCCTCTATAGAGGGGAGTCATTACACAGAGAAACAGCAGTTTCCTGTAACGGTCCTTTCTACAGTGGAGCTGCAAGAGTCTCTGACTGAAACCGCTCTGTTGTTTGAGCAGGAGGTCATGTAGTGGATGAGAGTTATTGTCCATGATACTGAGAAGTTTGTGGAGATGACTAAAAATGACTTCATCCAGCTGCTGACTCATTCATTTTTAAGTTTAGGGTTGTTATTTTTTGCCATTTCTGCTCAGTCGCGTCTAATTTAGCCAATTCTTTACGGCTGGGTAAAACTCAGCATCAGTAATACTTTTATTTAACTTTTTTACCATTATAAAAAAAGTGCTATACAAATAAATAATGTTCAGTTTCTCTTTTGCAGAAGTGGAATGTGACAAATTCTGTACTCATGCACATGTTTGATGCAATAATTCTACATTTGTTAGTTTCTTCATACCAAACATACTGGATGATTCAAACATGATGAAATGATGAGTGCATTGTCCTGATAATAGTTGCATAATTTGTACATTACATAATTGTTACATTTACAATTTTAACATTTTCAACATTGTTTGTCATATTAGTGCTGCTTTTATTACTTTATTTATACTTTACTTTATACTTTATTCATCTCTACTTTTTTAAACAAATTTAATATCTGAGTGGTGGAATGAACATTTACTCACACACTGAGTACACTTAGCTTTGATACTCGTACTTTACTTGAGCATCTTTAAACTTTAGTTACTAGTTTCTTTGCACATTCAGATTATTAATACAAAATATAACCAACTACTAAATTATGATGTACAGTGTTATTATAAAGAAACACTGATAGAGAGCTTTTGTCAGCTAAAATGAATCTAACACATAAGACATCAATTTTTATAATTCAGTAACATTTCATACATGAAATATCTGAAGCAGGCCACGTTTTACTGATATTTTAAGTGTTTTTTAATAATAATACTTTTGTGCTTTTAGACAAAACTCCCACCTGTATCATAATACCTTTACACTGTGATATTACATCACTAAAGTAAAAGTTTAGAAAACTTCTTCCACCACTGCAAAACACACGCACTAGATTTCTATAGCGGAATGAAATGTGAGCAATTCAAGGGAAATGAACTTATCTTGTAGGAATGTGCATGTGATAGCAGTTCTCTGTGTCTTTCTGTTTCTCAGACTTTTCAGGAAACGCGTCAATTTCGTCTCCTGGTAAACATGAGGTGGTCGTCAGGGGTTACAGCTGCCTAGCAACGGACACAAATATGGTGTAATCTGTGAGCGCGATGGTTCAGACAGGGGCATCGCAATGACAAATATTTAATATTAGGGGACTGTGTCGATAGTAATGGTGATGGAGATGTAATCAAACAAAGATGACGATATTTCTTTACTAAAATGACTCGATGGGGGGTTTCCAGAACGGAACCAGTCAGTTCAAAGTTATCATTATTATTTTTTTGCAGTTATTATTAACAAACCTCTCTTTATATTTTAAGATTTAAGTATAAGTTTAGATTTTCATGAACCAGCCATTAGTTATAACACATATTTATTCAGCCGCAATGTCTCCAATCGCACTTAATGTAAAAATAAAAAAGTATTTTTCACGTTTATTTCCATTAACATAGATCAACACAACTGAATCTTTAGTTCATTCATAAATTAAGAAATAAATAAACTCAGCTTCAGAATTCTTCTTTTTTCCTGATGTGAATGTATAAAACTGATCGAGAAATGCCATTTTAAAGGAGGGTAAAGTTGCAGCATTTGCAATGGGTGTGTCACGCGGCAGTGGAGTCCCGGGTTGCAGGAGGAGGTGGTGGAGGAGGAGGAGGTGCAGAGTTCATACAGATGTGAATAACGGTGCAGACATTCGATGCCTAATTTGGTTTGCTGGGCGGGGGAGCCGCTCCTCCTCTGAGCTGCACCAAGTTAAGTCCGAGAGCTGAAGGAGTTTCCAATCTACGATTGTCTGGATGTCCTGCAGAACAGACACCATCCACAGCCAAGAAACACCAGAAAGAGAGAGAGAGGTAACCGACTTTTACATCCAGCTGACTTTATGCGGTGATTTTTTATTTATTTTATTTTTTTTGCGGGTGAATGTTGCTGGAAAAAACACTTTGGCTTGCAACTTGTTGCATCTTGCGTGTTTCATGGCAACAATGTGATCATGTCAGCAGATCAGCAGCTAGGGTGTTTTTATTTATTTATTTATTCATGTATTTTGCATGTTTGAAGAAATGTTCACAGTTTTTAGAAAGAAGATGAGCTTTTATTTTGAAATAATGTTCACAGTTTTTAGAAAGAAGATGAGCTTTTATTTTGAAATTGTGTTTTTTAAAAGAGTGTAGAATGGGATGAAAACGTATAAATTAACGTCTAAGATGCTCTTTTGTGAGTTTAAAGCAACTTTTATATATTTTTTCTAGCATTTTATATCATAGTGTTTTTTTATTGTGGGTGATTTATAGACATTTAGTAATTGCGTTATGTTTTTTTAAAAAAAGAAGAAATTTGTAGTTTTTGGACACATATTTGTGTGTTTTGTGTCTGTTTTACTGTGGTAGTGTGGTGTGTGTGTGTGTGTGTGTGTGTGTGTGTGTGTGTGTGTGTGTGTGTGTGGTGGGAGTAGGGCGCGGCAGGCGGCACACCCACCTTCACTGTCAATGAATGAACCTCTGCAGGAACACACAGCTGTCACACTGTTTTTACAGGGACTTTTACTTTTTATAGTTTTGTGGCACATGCCTGAATTGTGTTGACCGACAAGGTCCTCGTTGTTCTGTGTTTAAATGCTGGATCTGTATCCAAGCTTCTTTTTTTTTCTTTTTTTTTTTTGCTGAGTAGGTGTGGCATGCCTTGAACAAAAAAAGTGATGACCCCTGGAAAAATAATCAAAGTGTGTTTTGTTAGAGAGATTTTGCTCAACATGTTGTTTTAGATTGTTCTCCAGCTGAACACGAGAGGCGATCTGTGCTGAAAATGCCTGAAAAGGTCAAATGTGAGGATGCATTTCACACACAACAACAGTTGCACACTAATATACTAATATTAAGCACAGTTCGCGCCTGTAAGTGGATTATGGGTGAAATCGAGTTAGTGATGTTGTGTCATGACAACCAAACAAGCAAATGCACATGACCTCTGCCTGCCTAAAGGCAAACACTTGTTTCCTGAACCTCTCGATGTGTGTGTGTGTGTGCAGGATACACTTCACAATTGTTTGCATGAAAAATGACTGTGCAGGGGAGCATGACGGTGTCACATCCTTTTTTTAGGTCCTGTTACGTCAACTTATTTTCAGCACTTCTTCCATTTTGGGGACGAGCCCTCCTGTTTGAGTGATCCTGTCGTGTTTTCCATGCTGTGGAAAGACATTTTTCCACACTTCTCACTCTTTGTGTGTGTGTGTTTCATTTCTCTGCCATTTTCCTCTCCCATTTCTTTCCTGACTTGATTCCATAAGCAGCAAAGTAAGTAACGGCGGCGGGAGTGGCGGCATTGATTTTTCCATTACGACCCTCTGTATACGTTTATTTTGAGTGGTTTACATGAAGCATAATTGGTACCCTGACTTTAAAGCTGGAGTGGGAGTATCGAGCTGGGAGCGGGAGAAAGAGAGAGAGAGAGGACAACTGATGGAAAAAGGGAGGGAGTAGCCGCCAAATGAGAGTATGAGTAAGGAAAGAAGAAAAAAAAAGGAGAGAGAGAGAGAGAGAGAGGAGAGGAAAGAAGTTGGCAAATATGACAAAGTTACCAGTTGTTCAGCAGCAGCCAGACTGCAACACATCTGGAACACATCAGTAAGTTGGAAAATCTTACAAGAAATAAAGGAAGAGAGGGGGGCTCCGGGTTGGAGGAGTGGTGAAAGAGAGAGGCCTGGCGGTGACTCACTCCTGTGCTATTCCACTCCATCACTGTGTTTAAACTATGTGTCCTTCTGCGGCCGAGGCGCAGGGCTTCCCCCGTGTTCCTCCCTCTTTACTTTTTTTTTTACTCCAAGTGAGTCATCCCTGCTCCAGCACAGATTTAGGGGTCTCTTTTTCCATTTCTGTCTCCTTTTGTGCTCAACTTTCTACTCATACCTCGCTACCAGTTCAGCTTCTCGCCTCCAGAGCCTCCACTGTTTCATAGGTGTTTAATGGGACTAATGTAAACAGGCCCTTTCTCCTTGTTTATAACTGTCTCTCTGTGTAAACTGGGAACATGGATGGCAGCTGTTGTGCAGCCAAGGAGGGATGGGATGGGATGGGAGTGAGGGAGGGACGACAGCCAGTGTGGTCGTGAACTGTGAAAAAGTCCATCTTATCTTCTTTATTGCCTTTGTGTGTGTGTGTGTGTGGCTTGAAATGTTTCCCTGAATGCAGATCAGATGGTTTCCAGACTTTCCTTGAATTTATTGACAGAAAACATTCGGCGGCATCAATATCAAAGTTCCCATTATTATTAGTCCATTGTGGAGGAGGAAGGGGATGATAGCAGCCTCATTACATCACTGCAAAATGCAGCTGCCCTGCAGGTTGCAGTTTGAGTCATTTGTGTTAACTGGAAAAAACCCTTTAGTGCCATGGTTACAGCTAAACGCAACCATTTCACACCTGAGCTCATGTTTCTACATGACATCACTCATCAGTTTCAGAAATAGCCGTCACCGAAACTGAAATTGGGTGTGGAACTTTTAGAAGAATAATTTGGAATTTAAAAAAATTCTAATTTTGAGGGTGTAGGTGAAGTTAAAAGGAGTAACCAACAACGCTACATGTTATCAAGGAAAGCCAAATAAATGTCAAATAACTGACTAGATGATCACAAACTATTTGGATAACGCGGTTTGAAAAAGTTATTTATCAAGCAAAAATGTTTGGTTTCAGCTTTTCAAATGCCAATTTGCCAATTTGAAGATGTAACTTTCAAGTTTTGCAAATTTTGTGGCCAATTTTTTAAGATTTTTGGACATTTTTAATCTTTTTTTTTCATATATATATAAGCCCACACATTTATTCTCTTAAAAATAAAAAGTTAAAGATATGAAACACACGTAATAAAACACACATTTACTCAACCAAATAGACTCTTTGTATGTTTTTTGCTGCTACAGCCTTACTTGGTCTGGTATGACCAACCTTAACTTACTGAGGCTTGCTTGAGAGTAATTGCTGAAGTGTAGGAAATCACTCCCTGAAGAAGAGCTCGAAAAGACAATTGAGGGAAACTTCTCCTTCGATAAAGTATAAAACCTACACGAGTGAAGGTTCCAATAGTAATTCCTACATCATGCTATCTTTAAAGTCTCTGAAAACTGCAACTGTAACATGAAATATTCCTGACTAAAAGTTAGGTTTGTAATAAAACATCTCTAGGTATTATTTATTAATAATTTTCTTTAACAAAGATCAGGAATGAGCAGCCAGCTGCACTACATTCGAGGCGGTGTTAGGATTACGGATTTGTTTGCGGTGTAGATAGGGTCGTTGGGAGTGGAACAAGTGAAGAGGTCCATGTTTAGAGCACGATGACAGACACACTGTAAGGGTCGCGCCACCACGCCCGTCACTGAGGACATGGGCATGGAGGAATGTCAGACTGAAACAGTCTGCACTCAGCGCAGGAATGTTGTTGAGAAAGCAGTCTGGAGTTTAATACGAGGCATAAAACTACCAGAAAAAAAGAGGAATGAGTGTTCAGCAGATGATTCGACCAGATGTAAATGTAACGTGACCACAGTAGAGTCATTATTTGTGGTTTGAAATTGTGTTTTCATGGTCTTACTTGTTGTTTCAACCATTCATAAAAGCACAATAACATCATTGTGTGTCTCAGAAAATGGTGTGTAGGAGTACATAGCCTGTTTATGCAGGTTTCCAAGCTGTTGCCCTCATGTGGTCGTATCTTGTACTTCATCTAGGCGTCATATAAAATGACATAAAACACTTAAAAATCTTGCTTACTAATCTCTTTTCGATATCCTTTCTTCTTACAGTTTCTCCACCTTCTCTGAGTTGCTGATCTGAGGAAGTGATTCCCAAAATTCACAAGAGCTTCAGCTTCTCTCATCACCTACACCTACATCTCGCATCATGGCTATAGTCGTCCACTCCAGCCCCCTCCTATGGACACGGCTGGCAGCCATGGTGTTCGCCTGCGTGGCCTTCTCCGTGGCCGTGCATGGTGCCCAACTCACACACGGCACCGTAGACTGGTGCATCTTCTGCTGGGCCTTCAGTTTTGCCGGGACTCTTCTCGTCATCCTGATTGAGCTGTTCGGCCTCCAGACCAGAGCCCCGGTTTCCTGGAAGAACTTCCCCATCACCTTCGCCTGCTACGCCGCCCTGCTCTGCCTGTCCGCCTCTATCATCTTCCCCATCTACTACCTCAAGGGCTCTGCATCCCAAAATAAAGTCCAGAACTACCGCATCGTGTCAACCGTCTTCTCCTGCTTGGCTACCATCGCCTACATGAGTGAGGTGAGCATCAGCAAGGCACGTCCAGGAGAGGTGGCCGGCTACATGGCCACAGCCCCTGGCCTCCTGAAAGTCTGCGAGACCTTTGTGGCCTGCATCATCTTTGTCTTCATCAGCGACCCCGTGCTGTACGACCGTCACGAGGCATACAAGTACTGCATGGCCGTCTACTGCATCTGCTTCATCCTGTCGGCGGCCATCATCCTGCTCTGTATCGGCGAGTGCACCGGCTGCCTGCCCTTCCCGTTTGCTCGCTTCCTGTCGGCTTACGCCCTGCTGGCTGTGGTCCTTTATTTGTCAGCAACCATTATCTGGCCCATCTTCAACTTTGACCCCAAGAACGGCGGAACAAAAGACAGGCCCTCCAACTGCAGCAACGCGATAGGGCTGTGTATGTGGGATAAGGCCATGACAGTCGCTGTGTTCACAGGTGTCAACTTCATCCTATACCTGGCCGACCTGATCTACTCCACCCGCCTGGTGTTTGTCAGCGCTTGAGTGAAGAGAAAGGGTGTTAGTCCAGCAGTATGCTCCAAATAAAATTGAATTTGGCATGTTCTCAAAGGCTGAAAGGTTGAACTGATGTCAAATCCAGTGCTGTGAGAAAATGCTCTGCTCTGTTTGTTTAATGGCATTTTGCATCAGTCGGAGGAGCTTGTGGGTCATAATGGGAGCAGGCTGTAGAGTTAAACCATAACTGGTATAGATTATTGAAATCAATAAATCTAGTGCGACTCCATTTGTTGTTTGAAATTTGCTCCGGAAATTAAAAGATTTGATTTTACTGTAGTTCTGCTAGAACAACATAGTAAGAAGTAGGAAATGCCCAAAGTACTTCTGTAATGCTTGACCCAGGATGTACTGTAGATAATGTATCAGGGGCAGTGAACATGGACATGGCCTTTTAAAGAAATTAACAAGTTCAGCTGCCCAAACTGGGTTTTCTCAAACAAAAATCTTGTGGTTCTTTTGGCCCCCGCACTCACAGTTTTGCCTCTTGCAAACCTGCCAAATTTGATTTTGTGCAAAGTATACTGCCAACTCGAGGACTGTACAAGGAGAGAGAGCGAGAGGAGAGGTTGAGGTCAACAGCTATGTTTACATGTACAACAATATTCCTTCAATATAAATTACTGAGGCTTTCTGTTCATGTGTTGGAGCAAGTTAATGTCAAACCATTGCTCCCAGTGACCTGGAAAGACTCACTCATCTTGATTATGAGAGACCTGAATGTGATTGCTGGGACATGTTGATATTACCCAAGAGATCTTTTTATCAGTTTTAATGGCAGATCATCGCTCTCTGTAAACAAACACAAGATTATCTCATGTGAACTGGACGTGAGTAAGATATTAAAAAATTCTTTTCTGAACAAGACTCTAACATCCAAAATACTGTGTGCATGTAAACATAGTCTGTGATGACAAATGAAGAAAAGATAATGGCGGCTTATTGTTTTTTTTTTTGTTAGATTATTTTTTTTTGTATAATGTACATTGTCAATGCTCTGCCTTAAGTTTGTTTTTCAATTTGATTTCAGGTATAAAAAAGACAGTGTTTCTGTTTTTTAACAGCTAGAGGACAAAATGTATAAAAGTAATGAATATTAGCTGTAAGGAGCCAAGGTTAAGTTAACGGGAGGAAATATTTGAATGCTAGAAATTTGGTTAAAAGTTCAATTTCTGTTGTGTTTCCCAGCAGTATGCAGAGCAGCTAATCAGACGGCATCATTTGACTCTTTTACACGGCTCCAGTGTTTTTAAGACTTGAAGTAGTGCGACATAGCTTACGATGAATGCTAGGCTGGCTTTTTTGCTCTCGTTATGATATATATGTGTAACTGTATCCGCAAGCTACAATCAAGAATATAAATGTGGAAAGAATATATGCAAGATTGTGGATTTAAAAAAAAAACCCAAACAAGCAAAGTATGTTAAAAGTGCACTTAATATTAGTATTTCCTATGTTCCTGGTGTCTCCAAATAGAAATGCATCTAACACTCCAAACTAAATTGATCCTGTTGATTCGGTTTATTGGTTTTGTACTGCTGTAATAAATACTCAGAGAAGGAGACCCCCCCCCCCCAAAAAAAATAATAATAAGATGCTCCTCTCTCTCTAGATGTTGTTAGTGTTATATTCTGCAACTTTTTTATATCCCACTGTTCATGTTTCTATCGTGTATTCCACATCAGCGTTTCAATAAAACCATATGGTAAACAGATGTGTTTGTGTGTGGTTGTATTTCATGTTTTAGTTCTGAAGTTTTAAAGGTGCCATAATATCAACTTTTATTCATCTTTGTAGCTACAGTAGTGGAGAAGTTCCACGGCAGTTTGTCCACCACTTTGATCCAAACTGAAATATGTCAACTATTGGACATTCGTGCTCCCCAGAGGATGAACCCAACTGGCTTTGGTGATTCCCTCCAGTGCCACCATGAGGTTAACATTTTTGTTTTAAAGTAATATGCCTAGTCAACTAAGCCTTAAAACTCTGTGCAGATATTCATGGTACCCAGAGGATGAACGCCAACGACTTTGGTGATCCCCTGACCTTTTTTTTTCAGTGCAACCATGGGGTTAACATTTGGGAAACAACTATACTAACTGAAATTTTGCACAGATATTCAAGGTGCCCAGAGGATGAATCCTAATGACTTGAATGAAGGTCCAGTGTGTAGAATTTAGTGGAGAATCTAAAAGTGGTGAAGTTGCAGATTGGAACGCACTTGCAAAAAACACAAAGGTGCTATTTAGAGCCAGTGTTTGGTTTGTCCCTTCTGAGCTACTATAGAGACACGGGAGACTCTGCGAAAGCAAAAACATAACAACTCAGATAGATGTTGGACTAGACTTGCATGACCAGCAGTCCACTTTCCTCGTATCTAGTTAAATAGCTCGACTGCTACAGATCTATTTGATGGATTGGCACAATTTAACAAATTTTGGTTCCCTCCCTGACGACGTTTCCAAATGATTCCTGACTGGTGCAGCCAAAAAACTGACGTTTTTAGCACTATTTGCGTCTAATTTGCACATTTATACCTCCTTGAGGATGAATTATTGCGACTCCTTAATTATAGCTCCTTAAGTATCCTCAGGTCAACTACTTTGGTTCATGACCAAACATTCCCATTACAACAAATGTTAAACTAAAATGGTAAACAAATATTACTATTAGTTCAACATCAGCCAGCACATTGACATTGTGACGTTTTTAGCATTTAGCTCAAAACACTACTGTGCCTGGGTACGTCCTCACAGAGCTACGAACATGGCTGTCGACTCATCATTTGTTAGATATCTCAAGGCTGCAAAAAATGTAATTTAAAGTGTATTCAGTTGCATTAATTTCTACAAATAGTCCTGCTGCAAACTGGCATGGCTGATCAAGTTACAGATCATTTAAGGGTACAAAGATGGTGTGTTTAGAGTTTATACTGGCGTTGTTAGTATTGCAGATACCACTGAGAACACTCCTAGACAGACGCCACTTTGACAAAAACCACAGGCCCCCAGCACAGGAGCTAAACAAGCTTAACGGTACCTGATGAGATAAGATCTGTGACTGTCTTTATTGTGCCTTATAGCAATCAAAACGTGATTTAAATGAATTCACTTTAAGAAAAAGAGCAACGCTGATTGTTTGAAATGTAAGTAAACCGTATATACACCAGCATCTGCTGCATACACACTATTTATACTTCTCTGTTTACTTTATCTCTCACCACACTTTCCCTCCAAGACCTACAGGGGCTTCAGGATATCTCAGGCCCCCCCAGAGGAGGACTGATGGCGGCCACTGCTTCTGCTGGAGTGTAAACATTTCAATCACCTATAAATCTATGGCCAGGAAAGGCCACACAATGACATGTCATGAAGTTTATTTTCTTTAAGTTGTGGTTGTGCTCTCTTGCATGGGAACATGCCTACTACTACAATGGCAAGCTTGGAGTTAGGTTCACCATGACTCACCTTCATGACTCAGCTGCAGAGTTATCTCCGTTATTTTCAAGCGATAAGAAAAATATGAAGCTTACAAAGAAAGGTGTTTGGCTTATCCTAGGCATATGAGATATATTTAACTTGTCAAAATTAAGTCTGATATTCTTTATTACACATTTACAGTATGTATGTTTGCTGTATTTCCTTTATCTTTGTATGTACTGGAACTAGTGCCTTGTGCTTTTTTTATTTTTATACAGCTTTTACTTTGTGTACTTTCTAGTCCTTATATTTTCAGAAGAGGCTTCTTTCTTTAATTTTAATGCATTTGAATTATCATCATTTGCACGGCTTCCTAGCATCACAGTTAAACAAACCACAATGACAAAACAATGAACCAAAAGCTATAAAACTACCCCAAGAAATGTCTGTCCCGCTTTTAAAACAGGTTTTAAAAGCGGGACAGAGTTTGCAGCCTGATCTCCTCAAGGAGGTTGAATCAGTACTTTAAAAGTAGCCTTTTACACTACCTACTTGAACTTCTGCTTGAGTAAAAAAAGGTGTGTACTTTTGCCGACTCTGGGTTTGTGTTTCAGGTTGTCAAGCAGAATATGTATATAAAAAATACCGAATTGTTGCAGACTCAGGCCTGAATCTCAGCTTTTCTATGATTGACTTGTTTTCTTCTCACCCATCTCAGTGATAAATGTCTTTGGCCTCTTATATGTTACTTCTGGCTGGATTCAATCTCAGCTGGCATGAGTTAGTCTGCACAGCCTTCGGTCTGTTCTTCACCATCTCCTGGATTGGTAAGCTTTGTTACTGTTGTATACAGTGAAAAGTCCCGTGAGGAGTGGCCTTCCTACTCTCCTTAAGTAACTAAATTAATTCTTGGCCTTCCCACTCTGACCTATAAAAAGAACAAAGAGTGTAAGTCATCGGCACTACAATAGCTTGATACAATCTCAAATGAAAGAGACCTCAGTAAGAGCTCGGCCTCAAACACAGCATCGTGTTTCCACTCATTAAACGGATGTCTTGTTCTCAGCACAGCCCAGAGTCAAGTGTGTAACAACAAACACAATTGAATGACAGCACAATACATATCTGATAACGTGTGACTAATTAAAATAGACACACAGATACGGTGAGTGGTTGGAAAGATCTGACATTCCTTCAGTGCTGACGCTCATCCTCCCACAGTTACAGCTTGTAGTTTTCTTGCTTGGCTTGAGTAACAAGTAAGTCATTTTGTTGGGTTGTTTCCTAATATGCTCATATTATTTCAACACATTTGCTTCTGCTGACTCAATATTGACCTTTCACTGTGTTGTAATGTGTCGGCGACAGTACAGGATCTCATGTTATCCATGAGTTTCAAGGGGGAACATGACCAAGTTCATTCTGTGAAACAAGAAGTTGAGGTTGGGGTCATGTGAGCAAACTATTGGGATCTTCCTCTTTGCATATTGCCTAGCAAATTCACTGCAACATAAGAATTAGATCTTGACTTATAACCGCGCGTATAACCCTTCATTTTTTGTCTTGTGCAGATGAAACTAGAGGTGCTGGTAGGAGGATTACGTTTGAATAGAGCTACCAAACCTACACAGGTTTCCAGTGTTTCTACTAAGATAACTGGCTGCTGGTTGTAGCTTCAAACCTACCATACATACTGTATGTGAGAGTATTAATCTTCCAATAAAAAGCTTGGCATGAAAGTGTATAAATGTATTCCCCAAAACATCGAAATCTGTCTCTTGTGAGTACCCCAAATTTGACGCTAAACACTAAATCCCTCAAATACCCGTCCTCCTCCTCCTCCTCCTCTTTCATCCAATCCATGAACGCTGTAGACTGTTTGTCCACCACAAGTCCTATGACCATGCGGTAAATAACTCTAATGTGATTTGTCTGTGTTGTCCATTACTGCGTCTTCTGCCCCGAGAGCAGTAGAGACAGGATCTGTAAATCTACCTGCATGCTGCTCAGATTATGTTTTGAAATCATCTTTCTCAGACCAATACTGGGAATCAGCATTCACAATCAATCTGATATTATTATCATCAGGATATGTAGCACAGTCTTTTAAAGTCCTTCTTCTCTAAAAGCCGGCTCTTAATCCAGAGGTTTTAGACAATTACAGATCGATATCTAACCATCCCTTTTTCTCCAAGATAGAGAAAACTGTAGCCAATTAGTTATGTGACTTTCTCCATAAGAATAGTTTGAGGATTTTCAGTCAGCATTTAAAGTGCATCACAGCACTAATGAAAGTTACAAATTACCTTCTAATAGCATCAGACAATGGATTCGTCTCTGTAGTCTTGTTAGACATTAGTGCTGCATTTGATACCATCGACCGTGACATCCTATTACAAAGACTCGGACATCTAATTGTCATTAAAGGAACTGCATTAAGCTGATTTAAGTCCTGTTTGTTCATGTTAATCATGAATCTTCCGTGTAACCTACAAAGTAAGTCATGGAGTTCCACAAGGTTCTGTGCTTGGTCCACTTCTATTCAGCTTATATATGCTTCCTTTAGGCAACATTATTAGAAATCACTCCATTAACTTTCATTGTTATGCCGATGACACCCAATTATATTTATCAATCAAGCCTGATGAAACCAATCAGTTAGTTAAACTTCAAGCATGCCTGAATGACATAAAATCTTAAACTCAGACAAAACTGAAGTTCTTGTAATTTGCCCCCAAACAGCTGCGAAATTCTTAATCTAAAGACACAGTTACCGAAGACTTTTGTTAGTATTACTAGAGTTAACATAACGGTGATTATTAGCATTAGTATCTGAGTGTTGTTATGGAATTTTCTATCCTTAGGTTACACGAGGTCACGTGTGGGCCTTGAGGTCCTTGGCAGTATTAGTTGTTTGGCTTTGGTTGGGAACAGTAGGTGCCAGTTTATCTCAACACTGTGGTATCCAGGGTCGAAGCGACCTATTGCTGCCTTCCTAGACATAATAGATAGTTTGCCATTGACGTTCTAATCTGCGTAAACAGACATCTGTGTCTCCAGACTAGAATATGTTGACAATAACACCTGTATGAATAAAAACATTCTCTTTGACTAATTCTGGGCGTGTAGTATTTGTGGTGTTATCTTTGGGTTTAAAGTCGATCCACCAGGATGAGTTGGGCAGAATGTGAGACCGACTCAGGCACTTCTGATGAACTATGAGTGTGTCTCTAATTCTCCTTGGCCAAGCGTCAATAAATAATACAGCATAAGACATCAGAGGCTCCTGAACACTTTCTTCCTTCCTGACCTCACCATTGACCTTTGACTTCAGCAATTTCTCCACAACAAGTGTGAGTTAGTAAAATATATCAACAACTACTGGATAGAATCCCATAAAACCCTTTGCGACTTTGATGATACTTTGCTTTAGACCAAAAACATACAAAAAATAACAACATTCCCATCAGACAAATGACAAAATGTAGCTTCCTAACAAGCTAAACTAGGATGGAGAACATGAAACATTATACTTGACATCACTTAGCATTGTAATTGCTTCGGAGGTAGAGCGGATCATCCACTAATCAGACAATCGGCGGTTTAATCCCCGGCTCCTCTGCATGTCAAAGTGTCTTTGGGTTAGAGATACTAAACCCCAAAATTGCTCCTAAAGGCTGTGCCATCATGTGAATGTGTATGAATGGCAGCCAGTGCCATCAGTGTATGAACGTGTGTGAACAGAGAAAACCTGTTAGCATGGTTTCTTATCAATACTTTGAGCATCACAATAACAATAATCGTGTTGACATTAGTATGAATATTAGTATGAATTAGCATATTAGTGTCTCTATCGGTGCCAGTATTGTAGGAGTAGCGTTAGTTGTACTAGTGTATTGAATTGTGTTAACAACAGGCAGCAGTGGCACTCCTCAGTGTTACTCCCACATAACTCAGTGATCCCATACTTAGCTTGTCTTTTGGGACTCAAGCTTTCCATCGACAGAGGCTAGGTTTAGACATAATAGCCATTCTGTCATCACACGGGGTCTTTATGATCTGCAGGCATTTCCATTAAGGGTCCACTTGGCCGCCGTTTCATGAACCTGTATGTGTCAGTCAGGCTGACTCAGAGAGCTCACTGCCTGATGTTTGAGATTATACCTCCCCCTGCTGACACTCTTAAGATGTTTGAATAAAGGAGATCTGTGTATCAGTACAAGAAACAATGGGGTATCTTCAAAAAACAACTTTTTATTTCTGTATCTGACTGAATCAAGGTATGAAAACTTAACTTAAGCAGTATTTCCTGTTGCGTTGTAGAGCTAAATAACTTAAGTTAAATACTTTAGTAGGTCATTGAGCAGCTTTAAGTCAG
Source organism: Larimichthys crocea (assembly GCF_000972845.2). NCBI lineage: Eukaryota > Metazoa > Chordata > Actinopteri > Sciaenidae > Larimichthys > Larimichthys crocea. The sequence continues at coordinate 5,107,266 of NC_040012.1, forward strand.
AGTGACCTTCCTTGTTTATTCATGGGCTGGGAAACTATGCTATACGGAAAATATAATGACAAATAAAGTTTTCCCAAGGACAGAATTACTACATAGGTTCTAATTATGACAGAATTTACAGTCATATATTGGGACCAAATGTTGCGTTGCTCAACGCCGTGCCTACCGTGTTTAGGTAGAGTAATTCTTTACAAGTGTTTCTAAATAAGAGACAGGCCTTTGTCTTTAGGATGGTCTGTTTGTCTAACCTGCTGCCATTCCCTAAATATGCGTGTGATTGTCTGAGTGGACACAGTTGTGCTCGAGCCCGGAGCAGAGCCACACCAGCTGGACCTCATCTATAATCAAGACCTTTACTAATTCCCAGCCCTGTCACTGTGAACCAATTGTTTGCCATGTTGGCTTGCTTTTATCCCGTTTCCCTTTGCATAAATAACTTTCTCTGTTCCCGTCTGTCCTGTCTGTCCTGTCTTCAGCACCTTATCTCCTGAGACCTGAACGGGACCTTCCCTGCCCTTGTCTGCACTTAAGCCTTAACAAAGATCGAGTACTTTATTTCATTGTATTTGATTGCGCCGCCTTTGATGTGTACATAGTTGTTTGATATTTTATCTTCTTGTTTTTTGTAATTTTTCTTTTGTCTTTCTTTTAAATATGTGAATTATTGAATCAGAAGTGCATCTAAAGAACATTCGTCTTTTTGAATGTTTTTCAACTTCAAAGTGTGAAGATACACATAAAGAGAAAAGAGGATGGCAGTGCCAGCGTTTGATTCCCAAATGACACATTAATATTACCCCGGCACACATCAATTAAAAAGCTGTTTGCAGAAAAGAGTGGGAATATATTAATCATCTTGGAGTTTTACCATCCTTCATTCTCTTTTGCCACATTCACCTCTCATAAACTTTCCATGTGTAACTACCTTTCCTGAGTGGCAGCCAGAGAGAAAAGTAGGAGCTGGAACTAGAAGAGTCGAAGTCATGAAGGAGTTATGGCTTCACATTCCAACAGTAAGTTCTTCTTAAGAGATGTTCAAAGCTCCACACCAGCTACATCCATCCCTTACCATTAAGGCTTTTTGGTCTGAAGCTCCCAGCATGCCCATTTATGGTTGCGTGAATCCATTTAGGCCCATAAAACTGTCAAGAAAACGTATAATGCTACTTTAGAGTATTTCGGTAAAGTCTGTGCATTTTTATTGACTTTACTTCTTTACACACTTCTGTCCATCTTTCTTGTAGCTACACTCCTTTTAGTCGACGAAGGTACACATAGCAGAAAACGAGACCTGTGAAGTTTTACAGCAGAATGAGTAATATCTCAAACAGTTGCTGATTTAAAGATCGTTTTAAGACCGTCCAGGTCCTGAGTACCCCCAGGTGGCACTGTTCCTCAAGACAAACCTGCTCTGCTTAAAGAGGATCTAACAAACTATTTCTCATACAAACCTTTCAAACAGCTTTAACAGTCCCAGCTGAGTCACATCATCCTTTCATGAGGTCAAGCTACCTTTCGTCTCAACACTTTACCTTAACAGACTCAACATCTACCGAGATAAGATTGTCTCAAGCTGCTCTGCTTGTCTTTGTTGACAACAGACACCGGTGGTTCTTTTTCTACGTTATTCCATCAAATTACTGCACGTAAGTCTGGCATTGCAGAACAATTCGGACATAATTGCCTAAATCCTAAATCCTGCTGCCATTACTCTGAGAAATTTCCATCACATCCAGGAACCGAGCAGAGAAATCTTTCTGCTAATGCGTTCTTTCAGGAAAATGAATCATTCTCTCCCTTGAAATCAAGGAAATGTATTTAAGTAGTTATGTGGGATAATATATGTCATATAGAACATGACGTCTTAGTTTTCCATAAGGTTTAAACCCTTTTCCTTCAGTCCCTCCCTTCTGGATTCACCTTGTATGAGTGTTCATTTTGGGGGGTTGTTTTGCAATAAAAACACACACGAGACACCAAACTCGAGCACTTTCTTGTATAATTTATATTGAAAACATGTTTAAAACATTAGTTTCCCTTTATAAAACAATAACAGTTACCTGTGGTCATAATTACAACAGTGTCCTGGTAATCAAAAATTCCCCTGCCTGTATTGCATGTAACTGGAGCGACGCATCTTAATACAAAGTGCATAATGGATTTAAAATTATGCTGAATATCAAACGGAGAGGGGACGAGCTGCTCTGAGCTCAGTTTGGCTGGTTGTCCATATGTGATGACTGGTACAACTGGATGTCCTCCCCGATGAACTCCGACACTGTGGAGGGAGAAGAGAGAATCAAACTCCTGATCATCACTTCATCCACCTCATAGACGTGGTGTTATCGGTGCAGATTATCCAGTTTATAGCTAGAATCGTTATGCATTAACACAAATAATAGCACAACAGTAGCTCAATAGTGGAGATATGTACGGAAAATGTTTATAATATATATCGTAAGTAAAAGGGCAAAGAGTGTCTTTGTGACATAGTTTATCCACCAGAAAACACTGACAAATTTATTCTTCAACTCTTAAATGGGCCGTGCATTTTGTGCTAAAGGTGTGTAGGATTTTGTGGCATCTCGCGGCACAGTTGTGGATTACAACCCCCTCGATTCACCCTCTCCATTCTCGCATGAAGGAAAAACTTTGGTGACGGCGAAACGTGCCAAAAAGTCTCATCTATCCAGCCAATGCCGATTAGGATCTGCAGCCTCTGTGGCTATAAAAGGCTCATTCTAGGGTAACGAAAACATAATAATTCTTATTTTTAGGTGATCATACCCTAATAAAAGTCATATTCTATAAATATTCTATTACATTTCTAATAAATTCTCGAAATAGAGCCCCTGAAATCTTACACACACTGGACCTTTCATGTGGAAAAAATGAATATAGGCTCATCAAATATCAATAACAGTAAAATATCGTCGTTCTGCTCTGCAGCATTCTGTTATTTTGTATTATAGAGAAGAACAAATCATAATTATCACTTTAAGAATCATTAAAAATCAAAGTGCCAAATCTCTTCACCAGTACTTACATGAGCAACAATGATTGGGATCATTAAGAGGAGTTTGTTTTGGGGGCGTGTCTGCTTTGGTTAACCACTTGATTTCTCAGCTATGGTGGTTCAAACATGCTCGTAATAATCCAGCTCCACCCAGTCGAGTTAGAAGAAAGATAAATATGTAACCTACCTTCTTCAAATGTGATGTGGTGCATAGAGGCAGAGCTGGTAAACTCCAGGGGACAGTCCTGGATCTTGGCATCCCTCTCTCCTCCATGTCCCGTCCCCAGCACTCTTCCTTGGGGGTCCCAGCCGTCGTAGTGGGAGTAAGGTGTTTGGCAGATGTCCTGATATGGGCTAGGGTTGGAGGGAGGGGAGGGACACACCTCCTGAGGATAAGCAGAGTACTGGGGGTAAGGGGAGGTAGGCATGGGAGGCAGAGGGGAGGTCGAGATGGGACTGCCAGCAGGAAACGGGCTGAGAGAGGAGGAGTGGGAGGGAGAAGGTGAGGAGGACAGGTAAGGTGAGTCCAGCCACGGGGAAGGAGAGGGGGAGGGAGGCTGCGGACCATGAGGGTACAGCGGGGGAAGAAGCTCGGTGAAGCCCAGCTCAAGGTTCTTGAAGCTGGGTTGACGCTCGGACAGGGCTGCCCTGGACCCGCCGGGCTCCTCCACCGGAGCGTCGGGTTTAGAGCAGTACTCCTCATGGTAACCCATCGTGGGGCACGGAGGGGAGTAGGTGGAAGGATAGGGAGGCAGGTGGAAGCCCAGGCTTCGATCATCAGCCATGGGGTCGCCTCTCACGTGGAAGCCCCTGTCCATCCTGGGTTGACCCCCCACAGGACACACAGGTCCCCCATCGAGAGGCAGCACAGAGGGCCGGGACAGCAGCGGGTCCTCCTCTTTGAACATAACTGAGGAGAAAATAGTTAAACAGTTATTATCAATAACATGCTTTTCTTGTTTCATCTCCAGATAAACTGAACTCTCAGGTGAGTCAGGCGAGATTTGGACACTCACTGGGGAGATACTTGAAGCAGTGAGTGCTGCTCCTTTTCCTCTTCCCGTTGGAGACGTAAAGACTAACCGACACCGGCCGACTGACGGACATGTCGCTGTAGGCGGGAACCCTCACACACAGCAAACACTGTAAGTGTGGAGATGTCACAGGTTAGAGGAGATGCTTCAGTTGTGTTGAATGAATTTAATTCAACTTTATCTGTGACAAAAGGTCTGTGCGTTCTTGCAGAGACTGTTTGTCTTTTTTTTCCCGACTGATATCAGACACGCAAAATTACCTCATTGCTGTTGTCACGGTCGACATGAGCCTCCTCCTCCCATTGTAATTTACCATCTAATAGATATAAACATAAAATTAGTGTAACCTCGACACACACGAAGACATACAGACAATTTAATGAATAGAATTTGCTCCCACCGCATCACAAATAACATTAAATGTTTTGTAAACCAGGTTGGTTCGGCTTGTCGGTCAAGTACTCAGATCATACTTAAGTAAAAGTAGCAATACTACAGTGTAAAAAATACTTTTACTACAAGTAAAAGTCCTGCATTTAAACTCTAACTTAAGTAAAAGTATAAAAGTATTCGCATCAAAATATATTTAAAGAAACAAAGTAAAAGTATTCAGTGTGCAAATATATTATTTGTCATGTATTCATGTGTACATCACTTTAATACTGCATCTGATGAAGCTGATTCAAATTAGGCTCTTATTTATTAATACTTGCATTGTTATAATAATTTGAATCAAAGTGAGTCGATCAAATAAATGTACAAAAGTACAATACTTGTAGAAGAGAAGAAGTATCATAAAAATGGAAACATTCAAGTACCTCAAGTGCCTCACAATTGTACTTTAATGCAGTACTTGAGTAACCATGGAGATGAGGATGTAAGAGTGTAAGACAGATTATTCCTCCAACATGACTACTCTTTGCCAGAATAAATACTGATTACTTTGTGAATCCTCCTCCTGTTTCTGCACTCTCAAAATATTTTTGTATCATTTTATGTCAACAAATCAACAACAATCTGATCTCAAATCTGTTCGGGGGCATTTTAAAACCTGTCTAATCACATGTTTTATGCAGAAATCGTGCTGCTTCATGATGTACTCTCACTGTCACTGTCCGTCCTGTTGGCCTGCTTGCTTATTTACAATAAACTCGCTCACATGCAGGTTAAAAATAGACAGAACAACTGTTATCCTTCCTGTTTTTTCACTCAATGACTGCTTGACTGAGAAAAAGCTCCATGATCCAAGTTTTAAAGCGTACAATATCTGAATGACTGACTGCTGTTAAATATTTACGGAAAGATTGATGTCGTGGACTGAAATATAATTACCATGACAATTACTGAAATGAATTTTAATGTATTTTTTAGACTATTACATTTTAGTCAAAAGACCAGAAACAACATTAAAGAGGACTCTGTGTCCTCTCTGGACCTTTACCTGTCCCTCTCTCCATGAAAAGGACTCTGGAGATTGGCAAGAAGTTCGAGCCGCTCAGCAGAAGCTCCTCTCCTCCCTCCACAGAGCAGGAAGTGAGACTGACAGACTCGATGACGGGCAGCTCCTGAGCCGAGCGCTGGGCTGAAGCAGGGAGAGTCAGGCGAATTAAACATGACCATCGCTACCTCTGAATGTGCTGCTAATTTAAAGCAACGTTGTGTAACTTTTCTACCATAAAATAACAAAAATACCAATTTAAATTGCTTTAAAACCGGTAAATATTTGCAACATATTCACTCGTTTGCAGTTCAGTCTTTATAACACTGCATCCAACAAGCTACTCACAGCATTCTATGGGCAGGGAGGCAACTTGCAGAGCCAGGACTCGGCCAGGCGGGGCTACAGGGGGCGCTAGAGGAAGGTGGGTACGAAACACCAAACGAACACGTGTGTTCTTCCTTCCAACGTCTGTTTCTCCTTTCCTCAGCTCGATGTCCGAGTTCCTCAGCTTCAGAATCCCAGCACAGTCGATGCTACGAGGCAAAGATACTTTTTTTTAAAAACTGAACATCCTGTTTTAGGGTTCGTGCTCTCTGTCATTTAATCATAGTCTCCAATATTGGTCTGATAAAATGAATCTAGAGAATCAGCTTGCAAACTTTTAAAGATGCACAAATAAAGACTCACAGTGCAGTCATGTTGTTCTCAGGATTGAGGGGGATGTCCAGCAGTTTGGTCCCTGCTTGGACGCTCTCATGACTGGCTGTACCAACCATCTTCCCTGTCACCCTGTGAGGGGAGAAACATCTGATTTTAACAGCCCTCCATTTACAGTTTTCGTGTTGAATCAAAGGCCACTGCTCTGTCCTAGGTGTCCCCTACAATCCCGAACAGGATAAGACGGCACTGATGATTCATTTAAGTCATTTATGAAGCGTCCAAAATATGCTGCAAAGCTACCTCAAGCAGAACGAGAGCATACAGTAGCTACTCGACTTCATCTATCTGGAGTAACTTTGGTTTTCCATGTTCTTCATTAAGCTGATGTCCTCATCCGGAGCAAAGTTACACTGAGAGCAACTGGTGCAAGAAATTTCCTGGACCAACACTAAAAGCAGCTGGTGGTGAGTTATGCAACGGTTAAAGCCACAGCGGTCAGATGATGAATATACAGTATGTTGTGCAGGCCTTGAATATTAATGTGTGACATGAGGAAGCTTGGGAATCGTTTTTAAAAAAACAGTTGAGTACCTGTGTATCTGATAGAAAGGATGTGGCCTGATTGATCGGTCGTCAGCTGTTCCAACGAAAACCTGGAGGGAGAGCGGCTTCCTCTCTGCGTAACCACACAGCTGTACAGAGGCACAGTGTGAGGGATGAAATCAAACTGTGATGAGGCCAACGGCAGTGAGCCACAACACGTGTCCTCAGACTTTGCTCCAATGTTACGGAAACAACATTTCTTATATATATAAATACACTTCTGGCAGCATGTTTGGGTCTCACCTTGACGATCGGATGACCCGTCGGTGCAGCTTTGACGGCTCCTCTGCTCCCCTCCGTCTCATAGTGAGCTCTGTGGTGAGGACGCGGCTGCACCTCGATGCGCAGCTCGTACTGGTCAAACTGGGACGGCAGCGGCCAGTCGAGTGGTGGCAGGGCGTTAGACCTACAGGTGTGAAACAATACACAGGTTTATTTGCAGTGAACATAGAAGGAGCACACCAGATACCAATGAATATGACATAATGTACACATGTAAACATGACACTGACACTGGCTTTCCTTTGAACTGTTTTATACAAGACTAATATTTTGTTTTCATTCACCAAAAAACTTGAATAAATAAATAAATGCACTGCAGATGATACAACCACAGAAACATGCTGCAGTTCTTAGCTTATGTTTTGAAATTTACAAACATCGTGTAACTTTTCTACCATTAAAATAATGCTCCGCCTCGACTCTCTGTGATTTACAGAGTTACCTGATGGGACAGTGAAGTAAACTGTAGGTGCTGTTAGCTCAGTTTGTTAGCCGGGCTGCTTTGGACTGTGAGCTCAGAGCACCGGAGGGAGTGTTAGTGTTTGTGCCACAGGTGTTTTGGAGAGGTTTTCAGGCGAATGTTGACGGGGAGTGGAGGGGCAAATTTGGAGTGGAGCGGGCAAATTTCAACAACTTCAACAATACATTCATTTGGGCATGAAATGTGTCTGTAATAAATGCTGGCGTGAAGCTTCTGGGAAAATATTAACATACCCGTTTCTGTGATACAGCAGACGTACACATAATTTATTTTGTGGTGAAAAAATGAATAATTCTGTCAGTATAAACATTTATTTTTAGAAGAGTAATGGAAACCCAGTTTCTGGAAAGACACGTTGGTATTTTTAAAATTGCCATGTTTATGTGGTGATGTGTGTCCTCGCCTGAACAGAGGGCTGTGGGCGCTGGCTCGGGTCCGGCCCCAGGCTAGAGCAGGGGGCACAGAGAGGTAGTCCATACCCAGCGAGGGGGGCTCTCTCCTGATCTGCTGGGTCTCTGGCAGCAGGCAGGGGGAGCTGTGGCCTGGAGCCTGCTCCTGGTCCACCTCCCTGGGAGACAACTGGAAGACAGAAGGCATGGTTCACCACTAACTACATGTGAATATTTGACTCATCTTTCATATGGAACACCGTCTTTACCTGTTCCAATGACGTCTTCCTTGTTTTCTGTGGGATGCTGAGCTCACAGCTGCTGGGCGAAGCTTGTGACAAAGTGATGGAGTCTCCACCCTCAAGGTTACATCCCTGCAGGTCCTCTGAGTAGCTGCCCCTCCGTGAGGTACAAGGTGAGGCCAAGGGGGAGTTTCTGCGCTTTTTACCCCCAGGGGAAGTCGGCCTCGAGGACGGAGAGAGCGCAAAGTTGAGCGTAGCATCGTTCAGCTCCTCCTCCTCCACCAGCAGGGAGTCGCAGCTGGAGGCTGGGCTGAGCCATCCGCGGGAGGACGGGCTGGAGGCAGGGCTGGGACTGAGGGAGCCAGGGCACCTGTCACGGTAAGTGAAGGGGTCCAGCAGGGGGAGGTAAAGGCGCTCCCGGTCCCACCCACCACCGCCACCCATGTCCCAATAAGTGGAGATGGTCGGTGCTGGGTCGTCTTCAGGGGAGATTGTGGTTATTTGGATGCTGGGACACTCGACCACACGAGACTCTGAAACCTGGAGGGAAGATGAGAGCGAGCAAGACAAATGCTGACAAATAATACAAATGTTCAATAATTACAGTAATTTATCAAGAAAAATGCCAAATAGTTGCTTGTTCCGAGTATTTTTTGGTTAGAAATTAGAGATCTTTGGCCTTTTCACTGTTTTCTAACATAAAATAAGGAATTAAAAGGAACAAATGAAAAGCGCAGACATTTCCCCATTCATTTTTATCTGTCTAAACAAAAAGGTTTATGGGACATTCAGGATTTTCGGGTTGTCTACCTTTTGTGGCAGCCATTTTTTCCACTTCAAACAACCAGAGTGAGCATTTAATCACCTTTACAGCTTGTCAACGTTACATTGTAGTCACAGAGCTGAGAACAGAAACTCCTTTTACCTTCAAAGGAACGTTCATCTAAGTTGATTTACTTATTTCTAAATAAGGAAATCTCCACGTGTGAGGGATGAGCATTAAATCATTGCTGTAAGAACGTATGTTAGTGCTAAAGTTTGTCATTGTATGGAGAAAGTCTGTATGCCATTGGTGCATGAAGGAAACAATAGCTAAGCTCACCTCAGTGGAATTGATAATTAATGAGGTAAAACATGTAAACTTTATATTTAGGGCTTGTAACCAGGTCGTCTCACCTGTACAGAGCGTGCCGGCAGGCTCTCATAGGTCCCGCTGAACTCTCTGACAGGGGCCCGCCGTGGAGGCGGGGAATGCATCCCGGCCCGCTGATTGGCCGAGGGTGGCGGGCTGGGGATGTTGATTGAGTGTCCTGCATGAGTGGCAGCCATGTGGTTATCTGTAACTGATGGAAACGTGACAAACACCGAAATATGATTTAGAGAATGAAGAGCACAGACTTAATACTCCACCACAGTGTGCTATTGTTGAAGAGTTTACAGTGTTCATTTTCTTCTAATACACACCTTTACTTCCACATGGCAACAATTTACTTTTTGGCTTCTTTCTTTAGTTCAAACACACTTTCTTTCATATCACATGTTGTGGGTTTTGGGGGTCACACGACCTCCCATTAATCTTTTCTCACAACCGCAAAATGACACTTCACTGCCTCAAAACCTGCTGTTATTATACATCTGGCACGAGAAAGAATCATTAGATGTCAATCAAAACTACTGTAAATACAATTTGCGGCGAGTTAAGATTCATTCTTTATCATCAGCACGCCTTCATCTTTTACTACACATCCATTTTTCTTCATTTACTCGTCTGTGATGGTTGCCATATGGAAAACGCACGCAAGTGAAACTTTCCAGGCGATGTATGGCATTTTTTCACTGAGTAGTTTGACATTATTTCATTCATGTTGTTGCCGAGAGTTAGACGAGAAGATTGATAGCACTCTCACATCTGTGCAGTAAATATAAAGCTACAGAGACCCTTAGCTTAGCTTAGCATAAAGACTGGAAACAGAGGGAAACAGCTAGCCTAGGCTTTGTCAAAAGGTGGCAACATCTGCCTAGCAGCACCTCTGACGCTCACTAATTAACAAAGTGTAAAAACAACACATGACTTTTTATTTCACTGATTAACCAGCTTTATCGCTCGCTCACCCTCATTCACAGCCTATGTCTCTCAACCACTGCTCACTCTCTCTCTCTGTTTCTGTCAAACCATTTGACACACAAACCAAATTAAACTTCTTCGTGTCTCTATTTTGCAGCGTGAATTGTGAGTCAGACTCAGATTTAAAAGCTGGCTTCGTGATATAAACAAAGTCAGAACACACACACAACTAGATTAGCAGAGTTTAGTCCATGAATCCACCTGGATAGTCTCAGTTTCAGAGACATAAATAGATTTATATAGAATGATATGAATACTAACTTTGTTTATATTGTTATTTTTTACTGCTAGTCTTTATATTGTAACTTATTTATATTGTAAAACAACACGGAAGATGTTGGTGTATTATTTACAAAGTTAAATGACACATTTATAAGTGACTACATGCTGTACATCAGATAAACAGAATAAAAATGCTGGCATTGGGTTTAAAACTACCTGACAAAGCAGGATTTGGTTTAATATTCCATAATCTCACACAGTCATATGGCAACAATTTACTTAAACACCCACTTTAAGCTCCACTTTGAGTGTGAAGAACTACTCCAATACATTTTTTCCGTGTATTATAGTCACAAATCGTGCAGTAAAGGATGACGTGGGAATTATAACCAAATCATGGAGTTTACTTTTGGCTTATTGAATCAAATAAGAACCACAAACTCAAGGGCACTCACAAACAAAGATGATTTTGGCGGCTTTTCTACGTCGTCGTCTTCTTCTTTTTTTTTCTCCTTAAAGTTTCTCTAAACTTTTTGGAGTTTGCCAAACAATCTTTCGAATGAGGACACGACCCCTCGGGGCCACAGTCCTCACCACAAAATTTCCCCAGCGTGGTGTGGTCGGCCTCCACATGGAGCCAAACGGTAGTTACTCTGTAATGAGCGAGGCTCCAAACTGATCAGCGTTGCGCTGCAGTGGCGACGAGCCATGCAGGCAAATTTTGGGCAACGCGGACACACAACAGCAACTGCCAACAAATTAAGACTTGGGGTGAAAAATCTCTTCAAATGTTTCCTGGCAAAAGAAATATTTCCAAGTGATTAAGGCTACAGTGCTGAGGCAACTCTTCTGCTGGTGGGTTTTTTTTTCACATGAAACAATGATTTAGATGTTTGTGCACAGACCAGGAGAGGAGGTTTATGAGGCGAGAACGAAATACCTAACACTTATCGAACACAATAAAGCTAATTTCAAGTGTGCAGGATCTAATATACTGTATTCTGTGTCCTGAGGTGAACCTCACACAAAAGGTAATGTTTATATAGGGGACCTCACATGGAGTCACGAGATGATTAACAGGATAGCAAAGCAAAAAAATACATATTTTTGCTACCCTGAACACAAATATTTACTTTAGTTTTCAGACTTCCCTCACGCTGGTGAGGCTTTTTTTTTTTCTTCTTACCTCTTCAGGCTGCTTCTAACTATTTAGAAAATATCATTTATTTGTGTCCAGAGCAGCAGAAAGGTTCATGAGCACCAAATTAAAATTTCAAGCTGACCCAATCAGGAGTATTTGGTCATTTAGTCCATATTAAAAAACATGATGTTATAGCTTTTTGAAGGGGTCACAAGATGAACCTGAGGGGTCCTGCTTTCAAAACTGTGTCTATACTTTTCAAATTTCCCTTAAATCATTGCTAGTTTCTTGCAAAGACTCTCCTCTTACAGCTATTTTAAAAAACTAGCTTCATTATATCAGAAAAAAACAAGACATCTGCTCTATTATACTGTTCAAGAAGTGATGTTTAAGCAACCAAAAAAGTTGTGACACGAAACTCTGTTTGTTCCAGACCCTCCTCTAATTGTTGCCATTTCCCGGTTATATGAGGTTAAATTTAATTTAACTCTTGTTTAAAGAATTTAGATGTTTGTCAATTTCTTTCATGAAGTCTAATCTAGAGTCAAACAGATCCAAACCTGTGAGTCGAGCGCCCTTCAAGGGATCACAAAACAAATCTGTGTTCATGATGACGAATATGACAGGACAGCATTCCTGAATCGCAAAATTGTTTCTTTTATCTGACTTTTCTCTCATAGTCTCATGTCAATTTCTGAATACTTGGGCCAAATAATGCCAAATCGGTTGATTGATCCACTGTGTTTCTGTGCTGCTGACTGAGACGCAAGCAACACAACAAACTCTAGCCTCGTATTACCTCATAAAGATGACTCACGCGGCGAGTTACAGCTTTTAAATCTGGGGAAAATAAAGGTCTACTGGATTAGTCCTCTGTAGCTACAGTTATTCTGATCTGAGGCACTTCATTCAGGAATCTAAATGCTACTCCAATAAACACGTAAAGTTGGATGGTTGAACTGCTCTCTTGACATATCGAGCCTGTGGCCAGGGGTGGATTAAGCCAAAGAAAGTTGCGTTCGACTGTCATAATAACAGATATGGAGAGCCGAGGACGTAAATGTGGACACGCAAGTGTCAACAGGACACTTCTGTGGAGGTTTATGCTCTGAAAAGTTTTTTAAAAAAGCATCACCTAGAGGGAAGAAATGCTCCCTTGTTCACTTTCATGCATTGGGTGTGGTAATACAACAGTATGCCAGTGTGGGCGGGAAACAAATGAGAGAGTGGATGTGAGGATATGAGGTGTGTGTTGGTGTTTGTGTGTGTGTGTGTGTAGAGTGAAAAAAAAGGAGGGGAGATGGAGGTTGAGTGAGTGAAGGAGGGAGGATGGAGGGATGGATGGAGGGAGGGAGGGAGGTGTGTATGTGGTGCGTGTTCGGTACACAGAGGTTGAGGTTCCTTCCCAGATGGCAGCTGTTAACTCCACTCACACGCACAGCTGATTAGAAACACATTGAGTCTGGGGCTGCACGCACACATGCACACGCACACATGAATGCAACACACACACACGCAAACAGGACTACGCTCCAGATATGCACACACACATGTGCACACAAACACACAAGACAAACACACAATGACAATATACTCATGCTCACATGCTTACGGATGGAGGCACGCACACATATCACACTGCAAGCACATCAAACACACACACATCACATACTGTAAGAGCACAGGCACGCGGATTGAAGGCCCTCACACACACACACACACACGCACGCACAGAAGTTCCCATGCATTAGAAGCCACTGTCTCCTCTATCAAGTGTGTTTCTTTACTTCAACGCATTCAACCATCCAATAAATGACTCTAACCCAGGCTACTGCTGCTGTTGTTGGAGGGGTCCAGGTGCAGCAGGGCGCCTTCACTCTCCTCCCCGGGAACGGAGCTCTCCGGCTCGGCTGTGCGCACCGGGGATGGCCCCTGGCTCTGCCTTGGCGGCGGGTCCTCCTCAAAAACCAACTTGAACTCGAACTCGCCCTCCTCCCAACCCGAGCCCGGCGCGGCCCCCATCGCCCTCCGGCAAAGCAAAGGACAGGATACAAGATAGAGTGATACAATCTTATCTCGGATACTTTCACGTCCTTCTGTGCGCCACGAAAAAAAAAAACAGAAAAACAACTTTTAATCCTTCTCTTAGATGCGTGTCATTGCGCAAATATCCTGGAAACGTTTAGATGTAACTTCACTGTAAGTTTCCACACGATGAGGATTGCTTCTTGCAACTTTTTTCAGCCTTCATGCCTTGCGGTTTCAAAGTCAAATCTTCGCTCAGGATGTCTCACAGTCTTTTCCGAAACATATCTCCAAGATAAGAGTCCGCGTCTTTCTTTCATTCAAGCTCCATCGCCATCTCCATAGTTTCTTCTTATTCTTCTTCTCCGGTCAGGACACAGAGAGAGAGACACACACAGAGAGAGAGAGAGAGGAAAAAAAGTTTATCAAATATTTTTGTCGTCCTTTACCCTTAATTGCCTTTGGGTGGGTTTCCCAGCTCCAGTTGGTGCGTTACTCATTCCCCATAGGAGCTTGTGCCTGTCAGTCATGAATCCCCCCCTGCCCAACCTTCAGCCTCCCTCTTCTTCTTCTTCTCCTCTCCCCCTCTCTCCTCTCCTCTCCTCTCCCTCCTCACTCACTCTGGAGGTTTCTCTTTTAGTCACATTTACTTTAACATACTTTGCACATCTTATTTTGCATGGTGTTTTTTTTCCCCCACTTGTTTTTATTTCCAAATCATTCCCAGCATCAATATGATTTGATGTTTTGTTTTTGTTTTTTAAAACACTTTTTAAGTCCAACACAATATAATTATTATTCCAATCATGAGCAGGACTCATGGCAAGCGGCTCACTGTCTCCAAACCTGCCATTGTGGGCCGGCTGTACGGCCACCAGGGCCGTGATGTTAGTGATGTCAGTTAGTGAACATAAGAGAGGCTATTTCCTGTGGCGATGAACACCACAGCCCCCCTTTTTTGGCTGTCACTCTTCCCCCTCTCCTCCCCCTTTTTCTTTTCTCTATTTTTTTCTTTTTTCCCCCACTCCTCCTTCCTCTCTCCTCTCCTCGTCCCTCCTTCTCTTCGGTCTCCCTTCCTTCCCTCCCCTCCCCTCTTCCTCTCTCTCCTTACCAAAGATCTGTTTCTCATTATCCTCTGTAGTCTGCTCTCTGTCTGAGTCAGGAGACGAAAAACTTAAATAAACACTCTCTCTCTGCCTCAGTCCAGCTCCTTATCCCTCCCCTCCTCCTCATCCTCCCTCTCTCTCTCTGTGTCTCTCCCCTCTGTCCTCCTTCCTCGCCCTCCTCCGATTCTCACAATCATTAGGCTGTATGTTATACTGGCGTGTAACTGGGGGCTTGTTTCACTCTCCCTGTCATCCTCTTGGGGTTGTGTGGGCAGGCCTTGGATCCTGGACTGATCTCAAGATGTTGCAGTCTGGTCGGGGAGAGGAAAGAGTGCTACCGGCAGGGGCGATGTGAGACTTTCTGGGGCCGAGGGCACAATCTGATAACCCATACCCCCTTTACCATTGGCAACTATAACTAAATCAAAACATGAATCCAAAGAGAGTTCAACTTGTTGGAGGCTCAGTGGTGCAGTCAAATGAAATACAAGCTAGTAAGGCGAGAATAAATAATGCATTTTATGGTTTAAAGGACCAGTGTGTGCCAAAAACTGCAGTTCCTCAAACGTCCACTTGAGGCTGGCTCCAGAAGTGAGTCAGTCTCCATAAGTCCCCATGTTAAAAACTTCAATTTCCCCGTTCATGACAACTGTACTGAGGGTGAATTTATATACAACTCACCTGTTCACATTATATTAAGGCTTAAAGTTATGCAGGATTAAGAGCGTGGACTTCTTTGATTGACAGGTAGGTGTCATTACAGGTGGCTTGTCACAGCACCCAGGCTTCATTCAGCCCGCCTCAGGTCCACCCACACTCCACGCGTTTGCCGATTTTTAGATTAGCCCGGAGGCAGCAGATAAGATAGCGAGATGACGGCAGCTTGAGCAACCACGCTTATGCCGTCAGTGACTGCGTCACTTTAGTTTCACTTTCTTCTTTCAAGCATGAAGGAGAAACTACTGTGAAACACTCAAAAAAAAATGTGAAAGGCCTCACATAGAGGCAGAGTTTAGTTTGTCTGTTCTGGGCTACTGTAGAAACACGGTGGTTCAACATGTTGGCCTGCTGTCCTGTAGATATAAAAGGTTCATTCTAAGGTAACAACACAAATAACAATTCTTATGTTTAAGAACAGATAATGATCACATTACACTCCTGTCATATTCTGTAAATACACAGTATCTGACACACTGGACCTTTAAATAGTTACACATTTGTATCTTTAAATGTTCTTTCTTTTTATCTTTGTTATTTTATTCTAATTATTGCACATTAGCTTTATGACACATTTCTCTGCACGTGATGAAAATAGTTGAAATAACTTTAATTCTTGAATCTTGAGACAAACGCTGGACATTTATGCAGACGATCATTTTATCCATCTCAACCATTGTGAGGTAAACAGAGTAACACCAGCGATTATTTTAATGCGCTTGCATGTTTGTGATTGGCTAACTCAGTGCTTTCCGGAGTTTCATCACGCCGTGTTGTGAATGATGTTGAGCCAAGTTCAGTTTTGTTTTGTTTTGCTGCAGCACTCTGTATTAGGCAGTGGGGAAAATTAACTGTCAGTACATTTACTCAAGTACAATTTTAAGGTACTTTACTTGCGTATTTCTGCTTCTTTATATTTCTACTCCACAATTCAGAGGCAAATATTTTACTTTTTTTTTACTCCACTACAAATTTATTTGACAGCTTTAGTTATGACTTTCTTTCAGATTCAGATTAATACAAAATTCTGATGTTTCATGTCAATAATCAATTATCTCAGGCTGAATATTTACAAGTTACCCAGCAGATTATCAATAGATTACAATCATTTATCAGATGCAATAAATGGATGCATATCAATGTATCACTAACAATAACAATATTCAAATACACATTATTCCAATAGGCTATAATAGTTGGAGTAATATAGTATTTCTGTACTGTGGTATTGCTTCATTTAGTTAAGTAAAAGTACTTTCTCCACCTTTTAAAAA
Source organism: Larimichthys crocea (assembly GCF_000972845.2). NCBI lineage: Eukaryota > Metazoa > Chordata > Actinopteri > Sciaenidae > Larimichthys > Larimichthys crocea. The sequence continues at coordinate 5,124,024 of NC_040012.1, forward strand.
TGCTGTTTAGGTGTGATTTTACTGAATATTTAATATTTCAAATCACCGTCGCCTGGCAAAAATAAACATAAACACATGTTGATGGCAACATCTGTGACATCCGAGTGTCAACAAAGACAGCTAGAGGAGAAGGAAAGTTTGGTTTCCTAACTGAACTGTTACACAGTCCTCAGCTGTGTCTAAACAGGCGCACTTCAGTGTTTCGAAATGTATTTTCATTTTAGCGTGTTCAGATTAATCCACTCTGTTTTTTTTGTTTTTGAATAATGGTGGTTTATTTAAGAAGGTAGGCCAGAAAGGAAAGAAAAGATGCATTCATTTAAGGTTTATTGTCATTATACAATACGAGATTGATGAGTTGTAGTTCACTCCAAGCTACACACACAGAATATGTATGAATTAATAATCAAATCTTTGAAATCAGAACAGAATAAAACAATAAAATAGGTAAAGTATATTTTAAAAAAAGCACTAAAGTAAGAAATAAAAAGGAAACCTGAATAACATTTGCAAGGAAGATACACAATATATATAAATATACACACAATTATACTGTATGAACATCATCAGTGCTTAGGTGCTGTGTGTACGCACATTTTCAGTAGTGAGGACACAGAGCCTGTCTGGAAATGGAAAGTTTTGGCGGGTTGTGAAAGTGTAGTGCTGAATGGTTCATGAATTGCTGCAATGTGATGGATGAGTGCAACACACAGGAGGAACTGCTGAGTGTCAAGTTTATGGGAGGAAGCAACGAGGAAGAAGAGGAAGAGTTGATTCCTGTGGATGTGTTGCCATCGTGTGGTGAAAGGCTGAACAGACTTACACTCAGCTCTGCTTTGAAAGAGTCCAATTCAGGTTTATTGCTAAGCAGGTTTTCATATAAAAAAGTCAAGAATCATAAATATAAAATGTAAAAGTGCTTAGAAAATAAAAAAAGAGCTGTTCAGGCCACAGTTAAGAGGTAGAAACTTCCCGGCTAGTGATGGATGGAAACCTCCTGAGAACAATCGAGGTTAAGCAGAGAGGGTACAGGTGGAAATAAGTGGGTATTAAGCAGCAGCACAACAGCAGGCATAACCATAATCCCCAAATTAGACGATCCATGAAAACCTGCAAGACAAGTAACTACAAAACCTCGGGGGAAGAAACTAAGTTGGGACATGGCAGGGAATAAGAGTCGTTGTCAGTGGGGGTCATTCTCCCACCTGTCCCCACCAGAGATGAGCCTGATGAAGGCGGCATCATCTGCAAACTTCAGGATCTTCACAGACTGATGACTGGAGGTGCAGCTGTTAGTGAACATCAGTGGTTCTCAACCTTTTTCTGATGTCAGTAGACAAAAACAAAACATGATAACTTAATAAAGATGCCTCATCCACACCACGCCTGCAATGGCTCTTTCCCGATGCCCGCCCAAGAGCTTGAGAAGAACCGCTGGTGTTGGAGATTAAAGAGGAAAGAATAAAGCCCTGACTGGATCTGGTCCTAATAGTCCAAAGAGAGAAGTGAGAGGCAGGGACATGTCTGTCAGACACTCCTTACAGTTTCACTGTAAATTTCCTCAACAGTCAGTTCTTAGTATTAGAGCGTGGGGACGGATTAAATTTACCAGTAACAACCTGACGCAGTGAGTCAGAGAGACAGATTATATAAGATTAGATATTGACTGATACCTCAAATATCCACTTAAATACCGTACTTACTTATGTACACTGGATATACCACACTGTATGTATCATGTTAAAGTCTTTACAAGTTCTCAGAGCAGTAAAATAGCAGATGAGAACCATAAAGACAAACAGACGACAGCTGTCAGACGTCTAGACATTTATTTAGCTTGTACATCATTATGGCCAGATAAAAACCTCACTTTTATTTCTGTCTGTGCATTTTTATGGACGTTAATGAGTTTACGATTCTGCGCGTACGTCTGAAACGTAAAGAATGAACTCTTCTGAATTGTTTCTGTTGTGGTTTGTCACACCTGCCTGAGCTGAACTGTGTGGTTGGTATGGTGACCCGCTCTGTAACATACTGTATCTATATCATGGGAAAACATCATCCTGGAGAGAACCACACCCTTCAATACCTCCACAGAGATCTCACTTACAGGTGCACTTCAATAAACTGAGTTTTATAACTAACGCCTTGTTTCTCGTAAACACACCTTGACTGTTAACTTAACTTTTCTTTTTTGTTCTCCCCCTTTTCTCTTCTCTCCTTCATTCAAACACTGGAACTACTCGACTATTGGACAATACATAGAGACCCAGAGTCTCAACTCAATCCAGGTTCCCTCAACACCAGTCAACCTCCGAACCCCTCCATCCACCAACGATCCTCTACCCCTTCATCCCTTCTTCCGTCCTACAGTACATCATCTCCATAACATGCTATAAACCTGTCTAATCTTAAATCCATAACTGGCGCAGCCGCAACCACCTCGATAAGTATAAAAACATTAAAGTTTTGACCTTTGTTCTCAAGTATTTCTTTCTTATTTTTAAGGTGAAGCTGCAATGATATAACCCTTCAACCAATATCTTTGTTAGTCCTCGCAGTACGAAGGTTTCCAGTTTGAACTCCTGTGGAGTTTGTTGTCTGCGTGGGTTGTTCCTCCCACAACCCAAAAACTTGCAGATTAATTGTTTAATTGGTGACTCTAATTGCTGTTTGTCTCTATGTCAGCTCAGTGATGAATTGGCGATTTGTCCAACCTTGCCCAATGCCAGCTGGGTTTGACTTCAATCCTTCATGACCCCGATGACGATGAGCAGTTTTGGAAAACAGATGAATGGATTGTTCCAGTAAAAGAGCGTGTGCTATTTCCTGTGACTAACAACGACGCAATCGTGTCACTTTATCTTTGTCCTTTTGCTTTATATCGTGCACGCTTGTTTACATGAGCAGATTGACCCCCGACTGCTGCAAATACTGACGCGTGAGCAACATGTCATGATGTCTTAATGGAAACAAACATTTATCCCTGGTTGGATTATAAATAACTTAATCTGCTGTAACTACATGAAACAGTAGTACTGTTGACATTTTGTCAATTATATCCAGCACTTACATTTGTAGCCACAGTAGCCACATGGCTCCATGGATGCCCATTTGGTCCAGATCGATCTCAACAACAAGTGCATCGTTTTGAAGAAGTGTTTCTCATATTACAACCCTCTTTTGTATTTGAATATTAGACATAAATATAAGAAACACCTCAATATAATCCAGTTTAACACCCCTGCAAACTACAGTTAAATGAAAACCTGTCTGACAGTGACAGCAATAAATCAAGATTTTCTTTTTAAGGCAGATTTTATAATAACGTGTGAGATAATGTATGTTTAGTGACCTTTCTTTCTTTCTTTCTTTCTTTCTTTCTTTCTTTCTTTCTTTCTTTCTTTCTTTCTTTCTTTCTTTCTTTCTTTCTTTCTTTCTTTCTCTCTCTCTTCGGAAGTCAGATAAACTTAGGTATCTATCCATCAGTTGTGTAGGCGTCAGACTGCAACAGCTCCCTGATGGATAAACGTTCAAAAAGAAAGTGCTCCTTCACATAGTCAGAGCTTTAACTTTGGGCTTTCCTTCATTTTTCATTTTTACACTTCTTCCAGCATTCCTGTCAGTGCCAGAGACCTGTATCAACTAGCGAGTCTACATTATTCTCTGTGTGTGTGTGTGTGTGTGTGTGGTATGTCTATACATGTTTGCGCTTGTGAGCTCAGCATCTCTGACACAGGAAGCTTGTGCAAGAATGAATTTTGAATCACCTACATTTCATTTCAATTGTTCAGATTACACAACAGTTGACTCACGGAGAGTGGAAAGCCTCAGGACACACAAATGTACATTTTGGGGAGCGACGACAGGACGGGATATGTTTTAATTTTCAATTTTCAAGCAAGGATGCATGTTTGTTCATAAAAACACATTTATGCATTTAGTGTTGTAGCACAGATACGTTCCAGGGGATAATCATATGTTGAGATGAAGATGTATTACATAAGAGAAAAGAGAGAAGGAGAGTTTTAAGAAGGACACACCTCTCTCTTACAACAGCATGTTGCAGCCTGTGGGACAGGATGTGCTTCAGTTTATTATGGACTGAGCTAACAGAGACCGTCACACAGGGCACACGCTGCGAGATCTGGACGGAGCGAAGAGCCGCAGTGAGATAATTGACACTCGTTACAGAGAGACAGCACGTCCTGGAAAGGTCAGTCTTGAACATTCACTGTAAATAAAAAAATCTCAGCACCTTCTTTTCTTTAACTTATTTTTCCTTCAATCTCTCTGCGAGATGTTACTAATATTTGCCTCTCTCTTTTTTCTTTCTTCCATCCTTAAAATAATAATTTACTTTTCTTGACATGATTATTTACATGTAGCAGATTTATTACAAACATGTGACTCATTATTTCAAAAAACTTTGGACTGTGAGCTAATTCCCCACTATGATTTTATGGGCGAGAAAGAGAATGGGCAGGGACAAGTCATTTGCAGAGCGTTGCTGTAATTTTCTGATCTTATTAAACATTTCTCAGTTGCTATTTTGTTGTTTTGTACGCAAATATTTACTCAAAGTTGTAATATGTCGATTTCTCTTGAATACGCTTGTACAGTCCTTTCCTTAATTTGTCATTCAAACATAAATTACATTCTCTTTACATTACATTACATTGCATTTAGCAGACGCTTTTATCCAAAGCGACTTACTTAGTACGTTTTGTCTATTGCAACAGTGCATGTATGTCATATATCCATTGCAACATTAGGTCATGTCAGGCAAAGTTTTGCAATTTAACCCAAACTGCTGACAACAGGATTATCTGTGGATTGTAAGAGCTGTATGATACCTGTTTTTTTAAATATTTTTTCATTAATAACTGTAAAATCTGTAATTTCTGAAAAACACCTGACATCATCGATGTGTTGTTTAGACTAGATTATCTGTGGCTTTTCTTTTATGATGGAAATCTGGTTTTAACTGGCTTCGTTTACTGGTTCATCCACTTATAAAGCCATTAGTGGGAAAAAAAAAACATGGGTTTGGTCGGACCACAGCATGGACATTAGGACTTAATAAGGAAATGAGGACTTGATGTCTTATTCTCATCAAGGAAAATGTGATGTGTGTGTGTGTGTGTGTGTGTGCAGAGATTAATTCCTTTCTGAATAAACTAAATCATCTTTATAGGTCTGTGTCGGCATGTGCAGGTCATGGCTGTTCATCTTGAAGTGTGTTATTCTTTAAAGGTCAACCTTCTGTGACCTCTGACCTGTGTGTTGCTGTTTTTCCATGTGCCAGGACAGTGAGAAAGAGTCCAATAAAAAACGAGACACCCGAGGACATGAGAGAAAAAAATTCAAAGTGAATCATAAACATGTCGAAATAATGCCCTTCTTTGACGCAGTGCTGCAAGTGTTTGGCATGTTTTAGCATGCTGCTTCTAAGGTACCTGACTGGTGCCAGAGTTTGATGTGAATATTTTAGAGTCTACGTCAGGGTGGCAGCCATCCTCCAGTCCTGGAAACAGCTTGTGTACCATCAGTAAACAACATTTTGTCGTGTGTTTATCTTTGGTTACTGGTGCATTATTTACCCCAGACGTGTATTTTCTGGCATAATTTTCCCTTTTTTACTTGCTCTTTTTACCATTCACAGTTAGAAACCATTTCCTTTAAGAGGAAATTCTTTTTACCGTCGGTTTCCTGTTAAGATTAAAGAAGACTGATGCAATGCCAGTGTTAAAAAGTTCTTTAAAAAAGAGACGAAGCAGCTGAGTCTGACACAACTTTAGTTTAAGTTCAGCTTAAGTTTAGTTTAATATATTTGTTTAGGAGATTTAACTACTAGTTTATTTTCATCTCCAGTCTGTAAGCAGATGCAAACACTTTTAAAATATATTAAATACTAAATTCGAATATAGATCCCAGCAATCAGTATAAATACTCACACTGTCAGACACATTTTTAGGACATATATAGGTTCTAACTTTGTCTCTCCTCCTCAGGATCATGGACGAGTCACCATTCAATAACACAAACCCCGAAGATGAGAGCGTTGTGAGCAATGACTTCTCCACGACCTTAGGTGCCCTCATCCTCGGCTTGGTCTTCCTCCTGGGCGTCCCTGGTAACCTCTTCATCGTCTGGAGCATCCTGGCACGCATCCGGCGACGCTCGGTCACCACCCTCCTCATCCTTAACCTGGCTTGTGCCGACGGCTTCCTCATGGCGCTCACCATCTTCTTCGTTGTCTACCTTGCCAAGCAGACGTGGGTCTTTGGTAACGCCATGTGTAAAGGCCTGTTCTACCTGTGCAACGCCAACATGTACGCCTCCATCTTCCTGATCACGCTGATGAGCGTCCACAGGCTGGTGGCCGTGGTGTTTCCGAGGAAGGCGCGCGTCCTGACCAGCAAGAAGGTTGTGAGGAGGGTGATCCTTGGCATGTGGGTGCTGGTGCTGCTGATTTCTATCCCCTCGCTTGTGTTTCGAGACGTGGACATTGACAAAAATGAGTACAACAAAACAAGACTGGTGTGCGCGCCTAAACACACCCTGCCACGACATGTGAGTAGACTAGGGGTGCAACTACCGGGGCAAGAAAGTCCATCTGCCGATGACAGTCACAAGATATAATCAAAATCTCCAGATAGATGTGTTGCAACTGCTGATTTTTTTGGCCACTCTGGGGCAGTGGAAACACTGATATAAAAATACTGATATATCACTGGCCAACTGATGAATTTACATCCAATATTCAATAAGTTTTAGCTCTGTCTTTGAGCTCTATCAACTCCTGAAGATTATATCTTTTTTAATTGAAAGTAGCTGTCTGCTGTGGCCGAAAACAAACCCAGAAACTGGGTAAACTGCATCTGATCTAATCGAAAGCTCCAGAACAGCTAATAAACACGGCAGATCTCAGAAGAGGAATGATTACAGCGAGCAAAACCAGTTTATACAGGCAGTGACTTGTAAAAGTTTAAAAAAGCACAAAATAAGGATTGCTTGTTAATCGGCACAAATACATGCATAAAAGTTAAAGCAGCAGTATCCTTAATCCAATCCTGAGACTTATTTTTCCACAAATAAAACATTTGAAAGATTCTATAATTGTATAAATTTTAAATTTTAAATTGTAAATTCTTAAATCTGCACATTCTACTTTAGTACTTTTTGTAAATATGTACACTTGTGTTTTCCCTCCTTGATTCTATTTTTCGCTGCTGTAAACAAGTTAATTTCCCCGTTGTGGGATAAATAAAGTATTATCTAATCTAATCTAATCTAAAAATAATACAAATATTGACTCTAACACATCAGTTTTTAGAGATTCACTGTAGTTTTCTTGTTCTTATTCTTGTCTCGACAGAATCACATGCCATCATTACAGTGTTTACACCTGTTTTGTATCCTCTTGTGTACAGGTGAGGTTTCAGTACGCCTTGGAGACAGTGTCGGGATTCATTCTTCCTTACACGGTTATCATAACCAGCTACGTGCTCATCCTGCGACGCCTCAGGCAGACCAAGTTTCGCCGAGCGGTCCGCAGCGAGAAACTCATCCTGGCCATCGTGGTGATGTTTGGCCTTTTCTGGCTGCCGTACCATGTTATCAACATGATACAGGTGTGTTGTGTGTCACATGAAATACTCATTTCTGCAATAAGTTCATCTTTTGAATGAACTCTGAATTTTGTGTTTATGTCCTAGGTGGCAGCTGAGTGGTATGAAGATGGTTCGGACAGAAAAGAAACGTAAGTAACAAATGATTTTCATCTCATTTTCATTGATTTATGGTACGTGCTAAACAGAAATATTAATAATTCTGAATTTCCTTATGGTCATTTTGTGCCTCTGTAGTCATCCTGTGTCTCTTTGTAGTATTTGTGTGTATCTTTGTAATAATTTTGTGTTTCTTTGTAGTCATTTTTGTGTATCTTTTTAGTTTTGTGGTCCCTTAGCAGCATGCCTTTGCCCGCCTGGACACCTTGGGTCTCCTGGGCTTGTGTTTACTAATCTGTCCATGCATATACTTTGTCTATCCTCAGTTTGGACTATATTGCTAACTCCAGTCGTGCAGTGACCTCGGCTTTGGCCTTCATCAGCAGCTGTGCCAATCCTGTCCTCTACACCTTCGCTGGGAAGTCCTACATCAGGCAGAACGGCTTCGCCTTCATGGCTCGACTCTTTGAGGGGACATCTTTGGACCAAACGGAGACCAAAAAGAGCAGAGCGGGTAAAGAAGGAACAAGTACCTTTGAATCCTCGAACAGCGCAGCAATGGCTGCTTTGCAAAATGGCAAATGAGTGTGGACTGAACTTTGTGCATGAATGAAAACTACATGTGGAGTGTATATTATGGTTAAAGCAACATTTGAGCCTGAATGTGTTAAACAGATAAAACCAAAGCTTAGAGTTGACCGTCAAGTATTCTGTTTTGTAAATAGATTATGTTGAAAGAAACGTGACTAGAAATGTAACTATCTGTCCTGTAAATACCTTATTAAAACGTTTATTTTATTAAATTTTATGAGTTGCAGAGAATAATAATTAATAACTACATAACATATCATACTGTATCTACTTGAGGAGCAATTACATCTTAACGGTTAATTTTAAGTACCCCTATTTAGCATTTATAAGCAATAAACACAAATTCAATACATAAGGAACCACACACTATGATGTAGTCTGTACAGTTTAAGTCTGCAATTATAACTTATGCATGCATATTTTATATTAATACAGCTGTGTTTATATTGTTTGTCTGTATACAGCAGCATGTGCTCATGGGTACACATATATACACATTAAATGTTTACAAACTGCTTATAAATGCCAGATAGGTGGACTTGCATACGTCTGAACTGAACCTGGTGTAGGACACATTTAGAAATATTTATTCAAAGAAACGTCTGGAGCTGGACTCTTAACATGTGCTCCTCTGCAACATCCAACACAAACCATCACACGGACACTAACAGACTGGAGTTTTTCTTAAAAAAAAAAATCTTGATGTACAGATGTTACTGTTAATGTTTTTGTATTGAATAGCTGTAATTTATCATTTAAATAGCTTTTTGTAATGTGGGATTTAATGATGCAGCGACCTTTTGTATTTAGCAACTGTTGTCTGCTTCAGTCTTGTAACTTTAAAAAGTATTATGCACTGTAATGGTGATTAACTGAATTTTATGTTCTACACAAATAAACATTTACTCCAGAGAGCTTTAAGATCACACTAATATACACTGACCACTTCATGATATAAATTCAGCTCTTACGGATGTTTTTACTGTCACAGGAGGTGTAACTTGTTATGGTTGCAGTGGTGTTGAATTTCACTATTGTATCTGGCAACTTCATTTACCTACAACAGAACACCCTGCAGTACCTCAAAGTACAAATTACCTTTGACAAACTTCAACCAGCTCAGTAAAAGAGTGCATGGCACATTTGTATGCATCAAAAAGTGTGTAGCAAGCTTTACAGATTCAAAGATTAGTTGGTCCTTGAACATGCCATTTTTCACAACATCTTGCTGGCATATTTTACTTTCTAGTAATTAACATATTACCTCTTTGAACTGCAAATAAAGACATGAGTTTTATAGTAGTTCAATGTTTTATTTAAGAAAGTCAGAACTCAGTATGGATTTGGATCTTACATGGGCATACATTATAAAGTCATTTCAACATTTAACAGTAAATCAGAGAGTTCAAAACATCAAATGATGAACACTCATTCAATTTTGTCCTTATACACTTAAATCTAAGTGATGATCCAGTTGTGAACTGTCCATTACCTGTAAAGAGGAAAAATAATTGTCATGATATGAATAATCACTTAAAATGTTGTTTGCACTTCACTTTAGAGGCTGCAAATTACTTGCAAATTATTAGGTGACAGACCAGATTAACTGGCAAAGTTTGATCAAGCCAACCCAAAACTGATACTAACCTGATGATGTATCCAGTCTGTGCTCTTCAGTCCTGTAAGAAAAAAAATAAAGGTCAGTCTCATCTTTGAAAACAAACATCCTCTCAGTATCAGTCTGTCAAACCCATCAGAGCAGTAAGAGTATAATCATGAGTTTCAGGTGAAACACGGACTGCAAATCATCATCAAGGTTTGACCAAACGAACAGAAGCTGTGAGCGGATTTATTATAAACAGACGTCTGCAGCAGCAGCATGACACTTCATTGTTAGATACATCCAACTAAACTAATGTAGTTTAACAAGTTAGTCCTGCAATACTTTGCTTCTTTAAAAAAGGCGGAAATATGTAATTTCTGTCGAAACTCCAAGTGGTGTTGATCCAACTGCTCAATCTGGAAGATTTATCATACAGAGGCTTTTTCTGCAGCATGTGACTTGATATTAAGAGTAGCAGACAACAGAAAAAACTGCCAGTATATCATGAAGTATAATCAATTTTTTAATAAAAAAATTTGATTATAAACTTCATTAAGGCATGATTTAAATTTTAACTGTATTTACTTTGAGTTGGATCCATCTAATAAACTGAGAAGTGACTGTAGTTAATCTTACATAAAGGACTGAAACATGTTACACGTGCTTTTACTCATTACAGCACAATCCATGCATAGATGCAACATAACATGTTTTAAAAAAAAAAGGTGACAAAGTTAATTAGCTACATACAGCTTGTATCTTCAAGTCATTTTAATCCACTCATGTGGACGCAGCCTCTCACTTCATGGTAGGCCAAACTCATCAGCTCGGACCATGAGGTCGGCAGCAGCGAGCTAACAACACATGACAAACCTGCGCGGAAATAACCGCAACAAACAGACAAACACACGCACACACACGCAGCTGCTGCACAGACACACACAGTCTGATAATAAACGTGAATACACACCGGGAGCGAAGCTTCACGCATGCTGCTGTCCGACCTCCACCACCGCAACAAGGAAGAGAAGAGAGGTCGTTAATGAAGCTGCGGCTCAATTTATGTCTTCATCAAAACCACGTGTCTGCTCCTCCGTCACCACACACACAGCTTCCGGCTCTGTGGGAGAGCCAATGGTATAAAAACAACACGTGGGTTAAAAAATAAAGACATACATTATAAAAAATATCTTCTCTTTAATGAATGTAGAGCGTGATTTACTAGTGAAATTAAAGATATTATGAACCAATAGAAATAGAAATAAGTAGTTAAATATAATATTTTACAATATTTATTAAGCAAAACTCACTCCATATAGTGTTTTTGTACCCTATACATGTACGTATATTATTCATTTGATGTTTATTGTTTGTAGCGCAGATACACATGAATATTTAAATATTTATGCGTATCCGTTTAAATGTATATTTTCTTCTTAATAGATAATTACTTGTTTAACATATGTTGCTTTTGTTTGTTTGTATACCTGGAGTATTGTAACAAAAATAATTTCCCCCTGGGATTATTAAAGTATTTCTGATTCTGATTTTGAAAGAAACACAACATATACATCACATATATACATATATAACACAACACACACACACACACACACACACACACACACACACACACATATATATGTTTTATGTTTTTTATGTTATGTTTTTTGCGTCTACCTGTCAGGTCCCATGTCTTTTACACTGCACTTATGTCTATACCTGTATGTACAATTGAGAGCAAAGTGAGCCAGAGTCAAATTCCTCGTGTTGTCACACACCTGGCCAATAAATATTCTGATTCTATTACATAAAGGAGCATAAATCTATCCGTGTGTGTGAATTCTATTACATAAAGGAGCATAAATCTATCCGTGTGTGTGAAGATTAGACATTAAAATGATTAGATTTACATTAAAACACAAAGCCCAAAACGTCTTTCGCTTCTATTAAAAACTAAAATACATAAATTCCTGAACATCTGACCAACAACTTGGTGAATAAGGAACAAAAACAAAGCCTAACTCTCTTTGCTGTTGCTGAATAACATATAAAAACATGTACATTTTGTTGTCATGCTGGATTAATCACATATTTACTTGAGAGGGAAGTTCCAAGCTGATTAAAAACATCAATAATTTCACTATTATACTGTCTGAGTTCATGATAAATCACTACAGGTGAGTACACTCATCGATAATCGACAGGTAACCAGCTGTGATTGGACGCCACCTGTTCTTTTAAAACGTTCTCACGTCACAGAGACGCTTTAGAGGAGAGATGCGTCACTGAAGAGTCACTGTTTGTGTCTGTGTCACGTGTATTTAACCTCTGCCGCTCCCGTTAGGAGACCAGCAATGATCCTAGAGTCTGTCCACTGTAGGACACATGTCTTCTGAACACTGAGACACTAAAATGAAGTTTGTGAGACACATAAATCAAGAGAAAATCAACTTTATTCGTCTGTATCGTCTCAGCACTGCGACAACTCTCGCGAGATCTCACAAGAACTTTTTTTTCTGTCCGTTGGTGCTGAATTATCGGTTTGTTTTTCATCAAATATAATCCACAACAACACAAATAAAACTTAAACAACTTAATGAACCGTCTCTGGAACAACAACACAATCTGTTTTCACTTATTAACGCAACATTTTCAAACGAGATTTGGATCAAACCACCAAAACACGTCATCTCCTATAAGAGAAACTCTCGGTTGAACTACAAAATGACGTCACTTCTCAGCTACGGAAAGCCGTATTGGTCCAAAAAAATCGCTGCAAACAAACTCACAAACAGAGTCGCTACGGCCACGAGAAAACGGTGTAACGGCTGTTAACGGTCATTTAACGGCTATTTAACGGACATGAGAGTTTTAGTCGGTACGTACGTCATTTTTAAACGTTTGTTTAGCCGCTCGAGGAGGTCAACGAGACATAACACGACCTGCTACATTGAGTATCTACAGTGGAAAGTTAAATATACGTTAAATTAGTCCTGATAGTCACAGTTTATGAGGCGTGTCAGCTGAAATATTAAAGCCAGAGTCTGTCACTGTAGTTTTTTATTCGTTATTCAAAGCTAACCTCGCTAAAGTCATGCTGTTTTGTAACTGTGTGTAGTACGCATGCGCAAGTCTCATGTGCTGTGACCTGGCTGGTTGTTTACAGTTTGTTGTGTTTGGGTTCATCATAATGAAGCTAAATTAATATTATTTATTAGTAAAAAGAAATAAAGCAAATATAATCTAAACCGTATTTTTTTCTCTTCTTCAGTTATTATTGTTATTGTTTTCTGTGTTTCTTCTGTTTTTAGATAGATAGATAGATAGATAGATAGATAGATAGATAGATAGATACATATCAGAATCAGAAATACTTTTTGTTACAGCAGCTCCCAAACGGTAAGTGAGATAGTAAGTGATAGCAAGAAAACAAAACTTTAACACTATACACCTATACAATATCCTATTTTAACACTATATACACATGTATAAATAACAGTTAAGTAAAACCAGTAACAGTAAAATATAAGCCAAGTAACGGTGAACTATGAAAACCATATAAAGAATTGTACAGAGAATCGTAGATAGATAGATAGATAGATAGATAGATAGATAGATAGATAGATAAATAGATAGATGACTTTATTAATCCCCGAAGGGAAATTAATATTCAAAATATATTTGAATACAATAAAAATACAATAAAATAAAATACTGAGGTAGAAAAAAATAAAAAACAACACACAGAATGGGACAAAAAACACAAGATAAATAGGTAGATAAGGTGCAGTGGAAAGAAGCAGTGTTATTGTTAATAACAGTATATAATAATAATAACAGTATATATCTTCTATATTGTGTCCCCTGCAGGAGGAGGATCTGGCTTTGTGGGCCGTGAGCTGACCCGCCTGCTCACAAACAAAGGTCATGAGGTCACGGTGATATCTCGACAGCCGGGCCCAGGAAAGATAACATGGGTATGGGTCATTTCTCGTCTTGGGGGAACTCCTGATTCATCGCAGTGATTATTATTATTTTTTTTTTTATGCTCTGATGTCAGATCTGTTGTTTTTCCTCCTCTGTGGGCGTCTGCAGGGTGAGTTGGAGTCCAGTGGCCTCCCAGCATGTGAAGGCGCTGTCAACTTGGCTGGAGAGAATCTGATGAACCCGTTACGATGGTGAGAGCAACAGTAATCAAGAGGCTGTTTGGAGAGCAGATTAATATCTACGGTTTTGTTCAGGTGTCTACATACTTTTGGCCTGCTCAGTTGTAGCTTTGAACTTCTTGATTAAGTTGCATTGACCTTTTGTCTTGTTGGTGGTTTCAGGTGGAATGAAAGCTACAAAAAGGATTTGTTCTCCAGTCGTATCGACACTACAAAAACTCTGGCTCGAGCCATCGCTGCTTCACCCAGTCCTCCTCGCTCCTGGGTCCTGGTATCAGGTGTAGGTAATGCCTAACAATAAAACTCAACATTATGATTCACTGCCAGTAAAAAGTTACACAAATAAATAATCGAGACTATCGCTGCGTGTGTTCTCACTTTGCTTTTTGACCCGCAGCTTGTTACAAGCCCAGTCTGACAGCTCAGTACACAGAAGACAGTGAGTGGACACCGTTTGACCTCCTCTCCAAACTTGTGAAAGAGTGGGAGGCCTCGGCACTTCTTCCTGAGGATGTGGCAAAAACCACCAAGCAAGTCGTCGTCAGGCCAGGTATGTAAAAAGTTATTTCATCTACTAATACGTGCTTGAGTGTAGTTTTATTTTGGTAATCTCAAGTATTGGACTGGTTGACATTCCTCCCTCTTGTCCTCCACCAGGAGTAGTATTGGGCCGCGATGGTGGTGCCATGAAACAAATGCTGCTGCCCTTCTGGCTCGGCCTCGGTGGCACCCTGGGGTCGGGAAATCAGCCCTTCCCCTGGATCCACGTCTCGGACTTGGCGGGAATCATCGCCCACGCCCTGGAGCCTCCTGCTGACACTTTTTCCCCTTCACCACAAGTGTTCAACGGAGTCGCACCTGCACTCAACACCAACTACGAGTTCACTAAAGAGCTGGGCCGGGTCATGAGGAGGCCTACCATATTTCCTGTGCCCGGCTTTGTCGTTAACACCCTGTTGGGCGCTGAGAGGGGCATGGTCCTCACACAGGGCCAGAAAGTCGTACCAGAGAGGACTCAGGAGTCCGGATTTCAGTACAAGTACCCGGACTTGACCTCAGCACTGAAAGAGATTGTTGGGAGTTAACAGATGTCAGAATATTGTGTAACTCAGGACAAACCGGAAGACGTGATTCAGATCTGAGGACTGAAGAAGTGTTTCTCCCATCAGTTTGTGAATCGGCAGATTTTTGTGTCGTGTTTGTTCATACTGTACTTGAAAGTAAATCTGAGACAGATGTAAATACAGGTGTGATGGCGTCCTTACACACATTCAGGGTACACTGAGATCTGATTGTTCAAGCTGATTTGCTCAGCATTAAGAGTTGGTCAGGGAGACATCGAAGGACACAAAACTGCTTATGACAAACAAATGGATTAAACATTTTGAAGTCCATATCACAGTAGTCCTCCTCTCATGCTGCACGCGATACCACAGGTGTATCTTTTTCCTGTTCAGCAGCATTTGCTCTTTTCTATGTGTGTCTATAAAACAGGACAGTAAAAAAATGTTCAGCAGGATTTTCTACAGCCCAAGTCGATGATAAAATATCTTGTTCTGTCTGACCAACAGTCAAAAAATCCAAAGAAAAAGCAAAATATTTTTCATGTTTGGGAACCTAGAACCATCAGATCTATGGTGTGTTTTGTGTGGGACTTTATTTAATCAAAGAATCATTGCAGCTCTCATGGGCACAAGATAAAAGCTCTGACAGTAAGTGTCCACAATTTGTTTCTCATCAGCATTTATTCACTGCTGATTGAAGGGTGTAGTAATCGCTAAAAGATGCAGCAAGTATCTGTGTGACATTTAAAGGTTTAAGCAACAGAAACCAACCGTGGAGATCAGTGATGTTGGACCTGGGATGATATTTATTATGTGAAACACGCAGGAGTAAATGTCTTTTTCTTCATTCTGGGACTATGATTTGTTGAAAGTGGTGCACAATAAAGCTGGGTGAAGTACAGTAAGGCTTGGTTCTGACTTTGAAACAATCAGTATTTAAACTAACTCAGATGTTCTGTCGAAATAAAACCTGATGAGTCCTTGGACGGCAGTTTTTCTAAAGAACGAGTCTGTGAATCATCACTCTGAATCACTCTGGGCGTCTTCATCGACCTTCTGAACGATTGGTAGTTGATCTCCCCAGTCGCTGCTCCGAGCACAGCGGTAAACGTCTCTGATGGAAAGAAATGAAACACAATTATTCTTCAAATTGAGTGAAGCCGTTATCAGAGAATGTAAACAAACAGTGTCAGTACATCTATCACGACCAAAAGGACTGTATAATAACACCCATGCATCGAATCCTGATTAAAACAGAGCAAACCGATGGTGCTGCAGCATGCGTGATGCAGGATCTTTACCTGCTGTGTTTTCGTGCTGTCACCACCAGGTGTTGTAGCTGTCCATCCGGGCAGCACATCCGACAGTGGACGTGTCTCGTTCTGCGCTGCACAGGTGCGGTCAGCCTGGCCCAGTCCACACCTTCTGTTTCGGGCTGCGCTCGCTCCGACCGACTCAGGATCAGGTAGCTGAACTTTTCAGTCTGCTGCATGTTGTGCTGAAAATAAATTAAACAATATATTTGACTGACTGTTTTTTAAGATAACCTTACATCTGTAACTCAGGCAACTTGTGCAGTAAGCTCATAAATTAACTTTAGGAGGTCAAGAATGAGCATTCATGCTTAATTTACAGATTGTATTCTGGACAGACGTGTGATCCAGACTTGAATCTTACCCCGGGCAGAAGCGGTTGGTACAGCTGCTGGAAGTTGCAGGGCGTCATGGGCTCAGAGGCCAGTTTAGGACACGTCAGTTCATGAGGACACTGTAAAAAACAAAACAAGAGAAAGAAGACGCAGTCAATATGGTGAAACCCTCGACTGGCGTGACAGAGATAGAGAGTTTAAGCGTACCGGAGCAAACACTGACGCTGGTCTTGGGTCGTGAACCATTTTCTCCTGTTTCTGGAGACAGAGAACAAAAAGTCATCGGCCTGCTTCTATAAACTGTTCACTTACATAACAGCACCTAATGATATCTACGGTCTGTGAATACCTTCAATAAAGTGTCTCTGGCCTCCATGAGCATCTGATGTCCCTCTTTGGTCCCATTCTCCACCAGCACCTTCACCACAGAACATAATCCAAATGTCATCATGTAATGAAGCAGAATAGTTATAAAGACATGTTGAGATTTATTACCAGGTACGAGCTTGTCTTCCTCCACAGAGTCATCACCGCCTCTTCTCGGTCCTTCACATTAGGAAGCTCTGACAACGTGAAGGCGGCTGCCACCAAGTCAAACTGCACCTGGAAGGAGAAACACAAGACGGTCTGAGCTCTTTCTGTATGCGAATGAATGCACCATGACATGAAAACGAAAGAGAGTTTTTACCTTTGGAGATACAGGGAGGAACTGTCTGAAATAAACGTGTTTGATGTGAGGTTCAGCTCTTTCGTCGTCACCTGCTCAACACACAAAAAAACAACAACCGTGCTTTTATTTTTGGGGCTTTTTGACAAAAGCCCAAACAAAAACTGACAAAGTGTTTGTGTGTGAACCTTTGAGAAGTCGCTCTGCGAGTATGTTCATCGGCCCGGAGCTGTCCACACACACCATCTCCTTCAAAGTGTCGGCCCAGCACGAGTGTGACGCCCTGTGGGAGAGAAGACTCATTTCATATTGTTGTAATTCACATTAAAAAAAAATTCTCTTTATGTTGCACCACTAACCAGGCGACTGTTCCCAGCCCTGAACCGAAATCCAGGAGAGTCTGAGGGGCAAAGGAGGGATCCCTCTTCTTTATCTGAAGTGAGAGAAAAAGAAGTCAACTGACTCTTGAAGAACAGCCTTGATATGTTAGTCTACGATCTTGTTACCTCATTCATGGCTCTCCTCACTGCTGCATACCCCCCAGCTAGCCGAGCCGCCATGTACACCACACCTAAGTCTTCATCGTACCTGAAACACAGACAGTGAGCTTCGTTAGAAAGTAGTTTAATAGAGTTAATTGAGATTGTTTCTGAACGCACTTATTAACAATCCAGTAAACACATGGATAGTATCCTTATATGACAGGATAGATAGAAGTGTTACTTCATGGGTGTCCAGTGATATGTGGTTCTTCTGAGCTCTGAAAACACTTTCTTCCTGATGCGATCCTCCAGCGCTTGTTCATCTATATCTGTAATATGAAGTTACAGTTACTTTTCTCCAGCTGCTGCATCTTAAAATCTCTTTGCAGTCATTCGTTTATTTGTTTGATTCGTGTGTCGCCCACCTCCTCTCTTCTCCATCGCTTTCTCCCAGAGCTCTTTCTCCAGGCTCACAGCTTTCTGCCTCAGATTCGAATCCTCCACTCGTCGTTTTCTGCTCCACAAGAAGTTTGTGAGGCTACGAGCTTGGTCGGCCAGACGTGTCACCTGAGCTCCTTACAGGTGGAGAGATTTAAGAGTCACGACTGCTTTCATCATCGGTAAAGATACCAAACTTATATCCGCATTAATAACTTAACCTACTGTGAATAATCGACCGTGCAGCCATCTGGAGTTCGTCGGGTAGACGCAGAGTTTTCAGGTTGGTCACACCCGGGTGCTTCCTGTGTACTTCTCCCTTCAGGAAATCTACCTGTGGGTGTGCAGCTGCACTCATTCCCTGAGGATGGAAAATGTTTCTTTACTACCTTTTTAACCAGACTCTTTCTGGTCTAGTAAAATAATATAAATACTATTAGATAATTTTAGAGCCACTGTTAGTTAATCTAAGCATATTTCATTACTGATTTCTTCACACTCTGAACTCGCAGTAATAGATTTGAGACTATTTGACGTACACACAGTTTGTACATTGGATTTAGAGGGAATTCATGCATATTCCTATTGTTATAAACAATGCATATACTGCATAAAATAATGGTGCCTGTATTATCCGCCCCTACAACCAGCAACTGAGTGAAGAGCATAGTAAAATAGTAAAACAACAGCTGCCACACTGTTTGTGTTTTTTTTTAGATAGATTCAGATCAGGCAGATTTGAAGCAAAATTAAACATCTGCAGAGAAATTAAATATATAACGTACATAACTAAACGTCTATGTTATGGAATTTTCTATCCTTAGGTAACATGAGGTCATGTGTGGGCCTTGAGGTCCTCGGCAGTATTAGTTGTTTTGCTTTGGTTGGGAACAGTAGGTGCCAGTTTATCACATACTGTGGTGGCCAGGGTCGAAGAGACCTATTGCTGCCTTCATAGACATAATAGATAGCTTGTTGTTGACATTCCTGTTGTTGAGAAATTGCTGAAGTCAAAGGTCAATGGTGAAGTCAGAAAAGAAGAAAGTGTTCAGGAGCCTCTGATGTCTTATGCTGTATTATTTATTGACGCTTGGCCAAGGAGAATTAGAGACACTCTCAAAGTTCATCAGAAGTGCCTGAGTCGGTCTCACATTCTGCCCAACTCATCCTGGTGGATCGACTTTAAACCCCAAGATAACACCACAAATACTACACGCCCAGAATTAGTCAAAGAGAATGTTTTTATTCATGCAGGTGTTATTGTCAGCATATTCTAGTCTGGAGACACAGATGTCTGTTTACGCAGATTGGAACGTCAACAGCAAGCTATCTATTATGTCTATGAAGGCAGCAACAGGTCTCTTCGACCCTGGATACCACAGTGTTGAGATAAACTGGCACCTACTGTTCTCAACCAAAGCCAAACAACTAATACCGCTGAGGACCTCAAGACCCACACGTTACACAAGGTCTTGTGTAACCTAAGAATAGAAAATTCCATAACAGTTCCAATCTGTGTAAACAGACATCTGTGTCTCCAGACTAGAATATGCTGACAATAACACCTGCATGA